>NC_133659.1:290885041-291174325 GCF_037893015.1 Macrotis lagotis
AACCATGTCCAAAAATGCATCTTCGCATTTGGCATCTATCATAATGTATCAGATGATGAGTAATATGCTTCTTTTTAGGTCTTCTGAAGGTAAACATGGTGGATCATTGTATTAATCAGATCTGAATCTTTCTTTTCTTTTTTTTTTTTTTTTTTAGAATTTTTCAAGGCAATGGGGTTAAGTGGCTTGCCCAAGGCCACACAGCTAGGTAATTATTAAGTGCTTGAGATTGGATTTGAACCCAGGTACTCCTGACTCCAGGGCCGGTGCTTTATCCACTGTGCCACCTAGATGCCCTGATCTGAATCTTTCAAAGTTGCTTTTCTTTATTAAAAAAAAAACTTTTTTTCTTTAAAAAAATATTCTTCCAGTTTTATTTCACTCTGTATTAGTTCATACTATCAAAATTCCCTTAAATTATTTTTTTCAGAACAATATTATTCCATTATATTCCCTGACCATTATTTGTTCAGCCATTTCCCTAGTTGTCTAAAAGATAATCTCAGACTCTTTCTTGTTTTTCCCCTCCTACCTTTTAATCCTTCCTCTCTTCCTCCTTCCCCTCTGACCTTAGCTTTCACTAAAAGCTTTCAGGAAAGATCTCTCTGGCAGTGCCCCAGGTCTATAAGTCCAAGTGAACCTAATACTAATTTTAGATTCTGGTGCAGACAAATTCTTGGCTAGTGATTTCTTGGACTGTGTAGGTCGTGATGAAATCTTCCAGCCAAAGTATTAGATGCTTTACAGGCATTTGTTTCCCAAGACAGATCGTTTTCTAGCAAATGTTTTGGGGGATTTCCAGTTTTTATAACCATATGTCTACACCGAAGCCTTGTCCAAATTTATTCTCACGTGGCATAATTTTGTTTTGGACATACCGTGTATTTCAGAGAATGCTGGGAATATTTTGATGTTATTTATCTTTAGGAGTTTTAACTGGGCTGCTCAATAATGACAAAACTGAGGTCACTTAAGTGACTTATTCAACAGGACTTTCACCATCCTGACCCTAATATTTGTGCTTTCCCCAGATATGAGTGATTAATTTTTATGTGATTTTTACTGACTTACCTTGCTTGAAAAGAGTGAGAAGTAGGTGAGAGGAAAAGAACCATATAACATAATATTTCCCTCTCTACTTTCTGAGAAAAAACAGTATAAAGAGTTTGTATATTTGTTATGCAACACCGTCCTGGAAAACACATCTTTAATAGATTGCTATGAAGTGGATTGAGTAATTGCATATAAGCAATTGGGTCAAATATGTTTACTGTCTTCGGTGAGAATCATCAAATGAGCAGGTCCTCACTGTGAGGGATTCAACTGGGATCATTTGTCGATCAATCAATCAATCAATCATCTAGCATGTATACACACCTATTAAACCAGTTGGGGGTACTAAAAAAAAGCTATAAAGACAATATCTAAGGGACATCTAGGTGTTGTGTGAATAGAGTCAGGAGGATCTGAGTTCAAATCCACTCTCAGACACTGAATAATTACCTAGCTGTGTGACCTTGGGCAAGTCACTTAACCCCGTTGCCTTGCAAAAAAAAAAAAAGACAGTATCTGCTCTCAAGAAGCCTAAGGAAAAATTTGAAAGCATTCTTAGGAACCATTTGAAAGCAAGCTAGGCAAATTCCCATAATACTGGAGGACTCTTCATTTGCCTTTCATGATGAAATAGAGATTCTCAGCCTCATGCAGAGATCTCATTTTGGGTTTTACTATGTATATTAAACTACTTTTATTTGGGAACTATTGAACAGAAAGCAACATACATAGGCCTGTTGGATTGAGAAGGCTGAGTAAGAATGTTTAGGTCCAAAAAGTGGTTTAGTAAATATAATAAGAATGTTTGTTTAATTGATAGTTTTTTTATTTTGATAAAGAAGCAATTAGGTGGTTTGGTGGATAGAATTCTGGAACTGGGGTCAGAAAAAGGAGAGGAACATGAAAAGACATATTTTACTTGGTGATGTTTGTCCTTCATTTTTGAAAAAGACCAAATCAGGGAGATGATACCATGACAAGCACATGAATTGGATTTGAGTGGGGGAGAGGGGGCTGTGCTAGGTCACCAGCCTCACCGTCTCCTCAAGAGTCACCTGGGACCAGTGGTCAGATATGAAGCAGGAAGACTGGAGATGATCCTGGATGTGAGCCAATTAGGGTTAAGTGACTTGTCCAAGGTCACACAGTAAGAGTCAAGTGTCTGAGGCTGGATTCGAACTCCTGTCCTCCTGACTCCAAGGCCACTGCTCTATCCACTGTACTACCTAGCTGCCCAAGTGCAAAGTAAACAGAGTCAAGAAAACTATTCACAATGACAATAAACATACAATGAATAACCACAAAGCAATCAAAAGTGAATGTTGCAAAATTACAAAGAACAAGCATAGTCCCCAACAAGATCTCTCACCCCATTTCTTAGCAGAGATGGGAGGTCTATGAATGTGGAATATTACATATATTTTCAGATTTTTAAAAATGTATTCATCAGTTTTACTGATTTTTTTTTCCTATTTTTCCTGTTTAAAATACATTATTTTTTCTCATGCTTTTCCACCTTTTTTTCTGATTCTTCTGTCACAACATGACTTATATGGAAATCTGTTAAACATGATTGTAAATAAATAACCTAAATTAGATTACTTGCTGTCATGGAGAGGAGGGATGGAAGGGAGGTAGAAAAAGGTGGAACTCAAAATCTTACCAAAAATCCATATTGAAAACTGTCTTTACCATGTAATTGGGAAAATAAAAACATAAAATACATGATTCAGTATATGGAATGGTTCTCTGGGAAGGAAAAGGAAGAGACATTGAGAGAAATTTTGGTGAGGCAAAACCAAAATATAACAATAAAAATTTATTTTTAAAAAATAATAGGTTTTGCAATACCACTACTGAAGAGATTATGAAAAGGGGTAAAAACATCACTTGTACAAAAATAATCATAGCAGCCCTGTTTGTGCTGGCAAAGAATTGGAAATCAAGTGAATGTGCATCATTTGAGGAACAGCTGAACAAATTGTGGTATATGTAAGCCATGGAACATATTGTCCTATTAGAAACCAGGAGGGACGGGAATTCAGAGAAGCCTGGAAAGACTTGCATGAACTGATGCTGAGTGAGATGAGCAGAACCAGAAGAACATTGTACACCCCAATAGCAACATGGAGGTGATGATCAACCTTGATGGACTTGCTCAAACTAACAGGGCAACAATCAGGCACAATTTGGGGGTATCTGCGATGGAAAATGCCATCTGTATCCAGAGAAAGAATTGTGGAGCTTGAACAAAGGCCAAAGACTATTGCCTTTAATTTTAAAAAAAGAACATTATCTTATGTAATTTTGTTATCTCTTATACTTTATTTTTTTTCCTTAAGGATATGATTTTTCCCTCATCACATTCAATTTAGATCAGTGTATACCATGGAAACAATGTAAAGATTAATAGACTGCCTTCTGTGGGGGAGCAAGATTAAGGGGGAAATTGTAAAGTTCTAAATAAATAAATAATTTTTTAAAAAATAGCAGATTTTGACTTTAATAAACAATGACCATATCCACTAAAACCCTCCTCTGATGCCTCATTATGGCAGGGAGATAACCAGACTTTGTGTAAGCAGTTGTACCTTAGCTTTGTCTAACTTCCAAAAAGGGGAGTTGTTAATCTGGTCAGGTGTTTGTGTGTGTGTGTGTGTGTGTGTGTGTGTGTGTGTGTGTGTGTGTATACAAATATGTATGTATGTTATATATGTATATGTATCTAGGTACCTAGTATCTATCTCGGTATATCGATACATGATAGGCAAATGTGATAGGTATAGATAGCTATTTTAATGCAATTAGATCCTTTGTAATCCAATATATTTAAAAACATTATTCTGAGTTCATAGACTTCACTAAATGGAAGAGGTCCATGATAAAATTAAGAGACCTTATGCTTGAGAAATTAATGTTCCTGTAAAGGCCAAGGGCAGATTAGACTTTGCTAACATGAAAAAAATCCAAGGGGTACACGTATCCCCAGGTTAAAGAAAGTTGTCCCTGAGCTGTCAAAAGCATCTGTCAAACCATTAGTACTTGTCTAGAAAATGATCCATTAACTTGGTCATTAGGTCCCAATAGCCTTAACTTCATCAACCTCCTAATTTTGTACTTTCCTCTCCAGGCATAATACTCTTTGTGTCTACTTCTTGTGTCCCCTCCCCAATTATTCTTTATCTCCTCAATCTAATTGTAAGACTAGAAATTGGCCATCCATATTCCTCATCAGGGGAGATGATTGATAGACTGGATTTTGTATCTGTGTTCTGATTCTCCACTGTGGACAAAAATAATAAAAATACCTTGACTAAACCAGAAAAACACGGTATAGTAAATTAATGCTTTAGCATATGACAGTGGAGAAAAACTTTTTAGGTTCTTCCAAGTTGGAATTTTAAGACTTTTTCCATTATTTGAGGTCCAGCAGAGTTAAACACAGAGAAGCTAACCGTAGATCTGTTGGCCAAGGTAATATTTGGTAATACTGGTCAGGGGAGGCAGCTAGGTGGTGCAGTGGGTAGAGTCTGGGGTCTAGAGTCAGGAAGACTCATCTTCCTGAGTTCAAATCTTGACTCAGACATGTACTAGCTGAGTGATCTTGGGCAGGTCATTTGACCCTGTTTGCCTCAGTTTCCTCATCTGTAAAATGAGCTGGAGAAGAAATTGGTTAACCACTCTAGTATCTTTCGCAAGAAAACCCCAAATAGGGTCATGAAGCAGTTGCTTAATCTTGTTTGTCTCAATTTCCTCATTCATAAAATGAGCTGGAAAAGGAAATGGCAAATCACTCCAAATATCTTTGCCTGGAAAACCCCAAATGGAGTCATGAAAAGTCATATATGTCTGAACAACAAATGTAATACATTTTCCCCCATGAGAACAAGTGATAATGATCATGTGTGGAAGGTTTGTAATCTGTATGGAGAAGTGACTAAACTGATGAAAATACATTCTTGAAGAATTTATCACATATTTTTGGATTGTTTTTTTTTTTTTTTGCAAGGCAATGAGGTTAAGTGTCTTGCCCAAGGTCACACAACTGGATAATTATTAAGTGTCTGCGGCTGGATTTGAACTCAGGTCCTCCTGACTTCAGGGTCAGTGTTCTATTCACTGCATCACCTAATTGCCCTATCATACATTTTGGAAAATAAAATGATCCCTTAATTACTATGATATTTATAACATCAATCCATTAATATTTATTAAATGTTTACAATATGCTATATTCCGATACTAGCCAGAGTGGGCAAGGGAGAAGCCTTGATCAGTACTGTAAAGATTTTTAAACTGGGATCATGAACAGTTTTTTAAAAAATAGGTTGATAATTGTCTTTTAATACAATTGGTTTCCTCTATAATTTTGTTTTATTCTATGCATTTATTTTATCCTACATTTATTCTATGCATTTATTTTTTGCTATACATTATTCTGAAAAAGGATTCATCTGTTTCACCAGAATGTAGGAGAGTTCTAGGACACATATAAATTGATGAACCCTGTTCTAGCAGATTGACATCACAGGAAAGTCTTCAGAATGTTCTGACCTGATTAAATGGAGGCTACGACAGCTTTCACCCTCTGCAGCAATGAGCCCTGAAATGTCACATTGGCTAGAGGATTATCAATCTCAAATGATGATATAATGTCCGTTGCTTCTTGAGGATAGTGTGGGCAAGAGAAATAGAAATAGAATTAATTTTAGTGATTTGGTGGGGAACTGAAACAAATCCAGGCTGACTTCACATGATGGAGGGGCATATTACACACCTGTTGGTGGACGGCCTCTGGTTAAAGAAGAGATTTCACAGATGAATTATTTGATGAATAACAGCTCTAACTCCCAAGAGCAGCAGATTAGAATTGTGTAGAATGTCAACAGATGTTGGCAACAAATCACTTGTAAGTTTTTAGTGCTCAGCATCTGTTGGAATTTTGTTCATTTTCCTTCCTTTCAGGTTAATTCACCTGCAAGCTTCATTTAACTGCTGATGACAGTAAACAAGAGTTCACTGAATAGGAAAGGCAGCAAGTTTTAATGGAAAGACCTGTCAGAAAACCTGTATTCAGAGTCTGCCTCCAGGGCTTCCTACCTGTCTGATTTGGGGCAAGTCACTTAACCTCCATGTACATCAATTTCCTCACCTATAAAAGGAAAAGGTTGAACTCAGAATTATTTCCAGATCTCTATCACCTATGTCAGGAGTTAATCTGTGGGTCTCAAACTTGTGTTTTTTTTAATTTAGTTTTGTTTATTTTTTGTTCCATTTTAAGTTACAAATTATCTCTCTCCCTCTCTCCCCAACTTGCACTAGAGAAAGCTACCTTTCACACACATTTGTACACACACACACATCTATATATACATGATATGCTATATTATGTGATAGTATGGTATATCATATCATACATTATATCATATATATATATATATATATATATATATATATATATATATATATATATACATACACTTCTATTTATCAGTTCTTTCTCAGGAGGTTAAGAGATCCTTGGTAGTTGATTTGAGTATAATACTCAGAATCACTTAGTCCTTCACAGTTATTCTTTGCTGTTACTACATGCCATATATCTTGGTTCTGCTCATTTCACTCTTCATTATTTCAAGCAAGTCTTTCCATGTTTTTCTAGAATCAACCCGTTCATCATTTCTTACAGGAACATGCTTTTTTAAAAACTATTTTGATAGCTATCTTTCAAGATAATTGATTCCCTTTGTAGCCCTTCACATTTTATCTTATGCAATTAAAAATAATTATCCTGAGAAGTGGTCCATAGGTTTCACTGTACTGCCAAAGGAGCCCATGGCACAAAAAAAAGGGTTAAGAATCTTTGATCTAGGAAATGGTTACTATGGACCTGGCAGGCTCTCTAGATCAATGATCCTAAAAGTCCTTTGAATGATGAACTAATTTTTTTCTTATATCTGAGAAGAAAAGAGGAAAGTTCTATTAGTGGTCAGAGTATTTTTGGCATTGAAAGAACACTAAATGCCATTCAGGATATTGAATTCTGAATGAATACTTAATATCCCTCAGGCTAGTAAAGCAAAACTAAGAGTTATTTTTGTCATTTCTGAAAGTCTTGCTTTTAGCATTCCTTAGGATTCAAGCTGACTGAATTTGGCCATTACTGCTAATAACAGCTTATATTTTCTATCCAAAAATCCTGTGGGATAACTTGGATAAGTAATGTATCCATTTTACAGATAAGAAAAGTGCAGATTTGAAGAAATTAAATTAGTTTATAGTCACCCAATTAGTAAGTATGGATGCTTGGGTTTGTTTAATGATGAACTCACCTTTTATTATGTTACACTCAATATTTTTTCTATAACATCATTCTTTGTTTTTAGAGGAATCATTAATAACCCCTCCAGCTTCCAGGTCCCTTTAAAGATCTTTTCTCAATTTCCAATTATTTTCATATTTAAGTCTGTCTCTGGTGAATTTTCAGCCTTTCACTCACTATTGCTTATTTCTCCTATTAAGGAAAACTATCATTCCTTTAGGACTTTCCCATACCAACAGCTGATGCAATATATCTAACAGATAAAAAGAATTTCTTTTAAGAATTACAACTTTTGCAAGTTTCCCTGGAGTAAAATATCCACTATTAAAAATTCTAGAATTAAGGGCAACTAGGTGGAGCAGTGGATAGAGCACCGGCCCTGGAGTCAGAAGTACCTGGGTTCAAATCCAGCCTCAGACACTTAATAACTACCTAGCTGTGTGGCCTTGGGTAAGCCACTTAACCCCATTTGCCTTGCAAAAACCTAAAAAAACCCAACAAAAAATAAAATTCTAAAATTAAAAACACAAGAAAAGAGAAATTGAATATGTGTATTTATTCATCTCTCAACTAACATGGAACTAACTCAAGGCTGAGAAACCAGTTCAGTTAATTTTCATTGTCAAGGTCAGACTTTTGATTCAGTCTGGTTTCATTAGAAGGACGCAAAGACAAAGACACACATACACACACACACACAAAACATTGCTATCAAAACCTGGAAAACATCAAAATCATTCCTTGTCCCAAGTAATTTGCATATGTCCAAGATATCCCTGAGTCTGTTTCTTCATCTGTACATCAAGGAAGTTGGATTAGAAGGGTATCTAGAGAGAGAAAAAAATTTTGTTATTCAATACCCTGATACTTTAATTAGGTCCCACAAAGCCAGGATATTCACGTCACCACACAAAAATTATAAAGTTCATATTCCTTAAAAATGACGATCTTCTCTAGGAGGAAAAATAAGCAATAATGAATGAGGGACCATAAAAATTCACCAGAGACAAACTTAAATATGAAATTATTCAGGGAAATAATATTTTACTGTCAGAGAACTTTGTGGTATGTTAGTTGTAATTTTCCATCTCAATGTTCCCTGGATGACTTGAATAAGTATTTTCTATTGCGTTTGGCTTTCCCTTGGCACATTTAGAGCTGTTGTTATTCACAGTGAATACAAAAATTATGCAGTAGATAAAATTTGTGAACAGAACTCACAGACTCCCTCTTTTGTTTATTACCCCCCCAATGGAGTTTTTTTCTCCTCTGTGTAATCCATCAAAACATACTGAATCTCATGGATAGTTTTTATACTCTTAATGTGAAATTTAAGTCAACACTTTGCCTCTCCCATGGGCCTTGACATTTTCTCTGTGATAAAAAGCCTTGTCTACTGTTAAATCAATTTTAGCCATAAGATGGGATACTTATTTGGAAGGGGATGAGAGACTCACCCCAAATCATAGCATCAAGAAACTGTATGATATAGGATCAAATGAGGATAAATTTTAATAATAACAATAAATATTTAAGCCATATATGTACATATATACATATGATTGATATATATATATATATATATATATATATATATATATATATATATATAGAGAGAGAGAGAGAGAGAGAGAGAGAGAGAGAGAGAGAGAGATAAAGCTATTATTACACTGGAAAAGATGCTGTTCTTAGTCTTAGAACCTTAGTTGGGCTCAAATCTTCGGCTCTGCAACTTACTAAGGGTATAAAGTGGGGTAAAACATTAATTTCTCTGGGTCTCAGCATCTCTTCTATAAAATCATGGGGTTGGACCATGTCTCTGGGGTATAAACTAATCTAGGTTAGATTCTTGACTTGGACAGATTGTAGTCTGACTGTGACAACTACTTTACTTGACTGAACCTCCAGTTTGCCAATGTCCTCATACCAAGATGACCATCATCATCATCATCAACATCATCAACCAAGGTGACCATAATTGAACTGGATATTGCAGAGGAGGTCTGACAAGGACAGGGTACAGTAGGACTATTGCCTCCCTCTTCTGGGAAGCTGTGCCCCACTCTTAATGTAGCCCAAGACTGCATCAGCTTTTTTGTCTGTCACATCATATTTCTGACTTATATTGAGCTTACAGTGCACTAAAATCCCCAGATCTTTTTTGGAACAAAACAACTGCTTGAAGGGCAGGATAAAAGGTAATGGTTTTTTGACAACATTAAACTGGAGGTAGGTAGACTAATAATAGAATTTTAGTATCATAAGGACCTTAGGGATCATCTACGCCAAATCACTTGTTTTCCAGTTTTCCACCTAATGTAGGAAAAATGATTGGCCCAAAAGGAGGAACCTAGTGAATTGGCAAGTCTAGAATTTGACTTAGGTTTTCTGATTTTTAAATTCCTATAGTATGTATGTAAGTACGCTTAAAAAATAAAAATAGGACAAAAATCAATAAATTAACAGCATATACCACTGTTAGTATAACTCTGTTGAGATCTTCATTTACCTTCCTATTGATTTCCCTTTAATTTTCTGAACTCTAGGGAATAAACTAAACCTTTCCAACAACTTGCATCTTGATCTTTGTGTTCTTTCTCTGATAGACCTACTTTGGTGGGAATCTTCAAGTTTGAACTCTATCATGACCTAGACATAATCTGTCTTGCAATTACTGCTGCAAATGGAATTAGGTCTGTAGGGTTCCTTGACAACCATTTAATAAAAATATTTGTTATCAAATGAATTAGCATGAACAATATTAAACATAAAAATGAACAGTATCCAAAATAAACTTTTAAAATAACATTATTTAATTTACCATATTGATGTTTTCAGAGTCTAGTAAAATAAAAGTGTGCATCAAATATCAATACTCCTCTATTGCTTATAGTTTTAAAGAATTTTGTGGAGCACTGAGCAATTAAGTGACATGCCCATGATCACACAGCTAGTAGGTATAAGAGGGAGAAACTAATTCTTCCTTCTTCCTAAGATTTAAAAATAGCCACTGTGCTAAACTGTTTATTAGCTTTTTACTCTGTGGGGAGACAATTATTTCTTCTCATTCTGGGGAATGCTGTGACTGAGTGGTGTCCATGGTGCTGATTGAACTCTAATTTGGGAAGTAAATGAGAGAATACAAAAAGTTTCTTGTTAGGGATAGGTGGCAGATTTTGCTAGCTCTTCTTTTCATTCTGGCTAGTGGTATTTTTTGGTCTTGATTGAACTCTCTGGCTTGGGGAAGAAGAGGGAAAATACAAGAAATTCCTACTGCATGTGAAAATTGAAAAATCAGGCAGAATCATATGTGTACCAACTAAGGTCAAGAACTGAGGCAGATAAGTTATGGATCTGGAAGAAATGAAATTGTCTAAAAAAGGAACAGGATCAAAAACAGAAACACATAACCCAAAGAAGTAAGAAAAAAGTTGTAAGTGCCAAGATTTTTTGTAGACTCAAGATAACTCAAGATAATAATTATAGGATCATAGATTTAAAGCTGGAAGAAGGCTATCACACCCAAACTTCTCATTTTACAGATGAGGAACCTGAGATATAGAATGATAAAATGAGATTCCTCAATTAGTAAATAACAGGATCAGAATTTGATTCTAGGTCCTCTGATTCTAAATCCATCTCTTTTTTCCACTGTGGTACAAAAGGTATGTTTCCATTTAATTTGCTTAACTCAATACTACTGTGAACCTCTATATCCGGTCACATTCAGTTCCTTCTGAGTTTAGTGAAGAACTCTTGTTAATGCCCCATTTTCTTCCATACCTTACATCAAATCATGGTGGAATTGGACAGTGAGTGGCAATGGATGCCACTCTTCAAAGATCTCAGCTTGAGTGTGTGAAATTCAAATCCTGATTTGAGATTTGGGATTTTATATGTAATTCAGTAATTCTATTCTGTGTTTGATGCAAAAACACAAGCCTCTTCTCTGTCTCTAATTGAAGAAGTATAAGAATTCAAAAATTCAGTCTTTCTCAGAATTAGATGGAAAATAGTTTAAAGTTTTGTACAATCATGTTAAAGAGAAACATTGAGCTTGAATTTAGAAGTATAAAACATTTAATTCTTAGGAACTGTTATCACAGCAATACTTATAAATTATTCCTGACAAAAGAAATTTTTTTTGTATAACTTTGATTTCTGAGAAATTGATTATCTGTGTGCTATTTTTGAGAAATGGACTAGCTTATCTTGTTCCCCATCTTTGCAAATTTTAGAAGGTCTTATTCCCAGGCACCTGTGAGTCTGTTGCTCTGTCTGCTATCAAGGACCTTGAGATGTGCCTGGGTCCCATAAATTTACAAGTGCATTCCTTAGAGACAGAGAGAGATAGAGTTTTTCCACATGTATTATATATCCCTTCTTTAATAAAACCAATCATGGAGTGGCTAGATGGCTCAGTGGATAGAGCACCAGCCCTGGAGTCAGGAATACCTGAGTTCAAATCTGGTCTCAGACACTTAATAATTACCTAGCTGTGTGGCCTTGGGCAGGCCATTTAACCCCATTGCCTTGCAAAACCTAAAGAAAAAAAGAAAAAGAAAATCAGTCATGTTGCCCTCACCCCTATGATATTACCAATCTCATAACAAATAGTTGTGCTGTTCTTTGTTCTATACATCTAATAGAAATGACATCTCCAATTATGAATCTTTTGGCTATTTGAGGCCATTAAAAGATATAACTTATTGGCTAATAGGGTCCTTGCTGATAAGCCATAACCTTGCTGGAGATAATTATCTCAGTTTACCTTAAAGTAATACATAAAGAAAAAAATTGGCTATGAGCTTAGGTGAAATTAGATGAAAACAGTTTAAAGTTTTGCACAATCATTTTAATTAAAGGGAAACTATGAGCCTGAATTTAGAAGAACAATTTTTTATACAACATTTAGCTTAGTGAATATCTAGTAATTCTCCGAGGAAGTTGAAACACAGAGAAGCTGAGTTGGAATTAAAAACCTGGACTTCTCATTTCTATCATGCAATACTGCCATTTATCTGTTCCAAGTTCACCACTGAACCTTCTTAATGATGGAGGAACTGGGTATTATAAGAGAAAATATATATATATATATATAACAACCAAAGACACAGCCATCTGGCTATTTCATCCCTGGGATCTCGCTGTGTCTCTTGATTTGCCAGTGATTTCCAAGAACTTCTGTTCTGCTCTCCACTCTGACTCTCCAGTTTCTACTTCAACTGATCAGCTTCTAGAGTCTTACACACAGATTAGAAGTAACTAGTTCCAGAGAACTTTGCAAATAAATGATGATTCTAAGCTAAAAATATCAACCCAATGATTTTATCAGGTAAAACTCTGTGTCAAAATGTTTACACACCAGGAAAAAAATGTTATTACTTAATAAAAAAGAGACAACATTTCTGGTACTGAAAAATAAAATATCTATAAAAAACATTTGCTACATGGCTATTCTGAAGCCAGAATCTCATCACCTTTTAGAAAACTGCTTTAGGAATCCTAATAAAACTAGAGATCAGTTGAAAATATTTTCCTAATATCTCAGTTTGAATTCTCATTAAATGGGAAATCAGAACCACAAAAAGGAAATCTTTCTAGTTCCTAAAATGTGTTATTGGTTTATTTAAGGGAAGAATTATAAATGTGAGAGCTTTACAAATTGCTTAGATATGAAATGCTATTTTCTTAAACTAGATTTCCCTCTTTAGCCCAGTTTGGGAGTGTGGTGGTCACTTACATGTCAGATCCTACCATTGATTGGCATGGGAATTTTGACTCATTTCATTTCTGACCTGGGTTGGTAAAACCTTCCTTAGACTGGTGATTTCCTGCTTCCAAGAGTTTACCATATTAATATAGGTATTGGATTGTCTCAGAGTACAGCTCAGAGCCCCCAAACCCAAATGATCCACTAGCTTTGGCCTTCCCAGCAACAAGATTACAGTCATGGACACCACACCAAACTAAATACCATCTCTTAAGCATTATGGTGCAAAGGAAAGAGCATTGGATTAGAAGACAAAAGATGGTTCAAGTAGTTGCTCTTTCTATTTGTTATCTATGTGACTTTGGGCAAGTCATTTCTAACTATCGAATCTCAGTTTTCTCATCTCATTTAAGCCTAAATATTGAAGCTATTCCATTATAACGTGAATTCCTACAGTTAGTAGAGTTGGAAATTGATCCAACCATTTTGGAGAGCAATTTGAAACTATGTCCAAAAAGCTATAAAACCTTTGATCCAGCAGTACCACTACTAGATCTGTATCCCAAAGAGATAATGAAAAAGGGGGAGAAGACTCACATGCACAAAAATATTTATAGCAGTTCTCTGTAGTAGCAAAGAGTTGGAAATGGAAGTGATGCCCATCAATTGGAGAATTGCTAAACAAATTGTGGTATATGAATATGATGGAATGCTATTGTTCTATAAGAAATTATGACAGGTGCATTTTAGAAAAACTTGGAAAGACTTGCATGAATTGATGCTGAGTAAAGTGAACAGAACCAGGAGAATATTGTACACATTAATAGCAATATTGTCTGATGATCAGCTACTATAGAGTTATCTATTCTCAGCAGCACAGTGATCAAAGACAATTCTAAAAGACTTGTGATGGAAAATGCCATCCTCACCCAGAGAAAGAACTGTGGAACCTGAATGCAGACCAAAGCATATTATCTTCATTTTTTTTAGTTTGTTTTGTTTTTTTCTTTCCCATGGCTTTCCCCCCATTTTGTTCTGATTCTTCTTTTGCAACATGATGAATACGGAACTATGTTTAAAATGATTGTACATACATAAACTATATTAAATTACTCACTTTGATGGATAAGGGGGAGGGAAGGAAAGGCAGAAAAAATGTGAAACTCAATATCTAACAAAAAAATGTTGAAAACTATCTCTACATGTAATTGGAAAAATATAAAACCAACCAACCAACTAAATAAATAAATAAATGGATGGATGATTTAATAAATAAACAAATACCAAAATGAGAGAATGAATGAATGAATTTTAAAAGATGTGAGCTCCTTGTGGGAAAGGTCTGTGTTTTTATCTTCCTTTGCAACTCCAGCACTTAGCACAGTGGATATTGAGACAAGATTGTCTTTTTTCTAAATTGTCCAGTTTAGTTGTTAATCAATCCACCTGAAATCATTTAACCACTGCTATGTGCCAGTACTGTAAACCTAGATTTAGCAGTGATTAAATCTACTCTGGAACTGCTTAACTCTCACTTTACCTGAATGGTCAAAGACTTTAAATGTCAGGAAGGCTTAATCCCATTGCCTTGCAAAAAAAACATGTCAGGAAGGGTCAGGATGACAAAGATTGAATCTAGCCCCAGACACTTGACTCTTCCTACCTCCAGCAAGTCACTTATCCCTGATTGCCTCACATCCAGAGTCATCTCAGGTCGATCCTGACTCATATCTGGCCACTGGGCCCAGATGGTTCTGGAAGAGGAAGTGAGGCTGGTGACTTAGCACAGCCCCCTCCCTCCCCAATCCAATTCATGTGCTTGTCATGGCATCACCTCCCTGATGCTGTAGTCTTGTTCAAAAAATGAAGGACAAACATTATTTAGCATAGTCTGACACATTTTATTTAATAAATGTATGATAACTGAATAACTGAAGTACAATGGACTCATCAAAGGAAGCTGCATCAGCATAATGGGACATTTAAATGGTACATTTAAAGCCTTTGACCATACAGGTAAAGTGAGAGTTAAGCAGTTACAGAGTAGATTTAATCATTGCTAAATCTAGTTTTTACAATCCTGGCACATAGCAGATGGTTAAATGATTTCTGGTGGACTGATTAATAACTTATCTGGACAATTTAGAAAAAGACACCCTTGTCTCCATAGCTTTTTTTAAATTATAAATTATTCATGCATTCATAGATAATTCTCAGAGTCAAAAGGTGCACCAAAGATTTTCTAGTCCAACTCATATCTGAAAAATAATTTCTCCTACAATGTTCCTGACAAGCAGTCTTCCATAAAAGCTCACACAAATAGACCTAACCAGAGCATCTTTTGAGCAAAAAATGTCCCATGGACACTGACTTGGAGACCATATAATACCTTTATTTTTGGTGAGGCAATCAGGGTTAAGTGTCACACAGTTATGGTGTCTGAGGTCGGCTTTGAATCAGGTCCTCCTGACTCCAAGGCTGGTTTCTATCCATTGCTTCACTTAGCTGTCCTGAGACCTTATGATAAATAGGAGGTCTCAATTCTTTTGAATCCCCTTGAAGTCTTCCCCTTATCCAGGCTCCCTGACCCACCCTTCCCCCGATACTACTACAATGACCCTTATAAACCTGCACTCTTAGCAATCTTCTGCTATTTTCTTCAAGGTTAGCACCTTGTATTAGGAAGTGATCAGCACCTTGGCTAGAGGCAGCAGAGAATGAGGTTAAAGCTAAGATTAGTAGAAAATAATGGGACTAGTGAAGCTCCTGTTGAGACAGCTCAGAGGGATAGTGTTCTATGGTACATTTAAGTAGGGAGGGCTGTTATGAATTTCTAGTAGATTTAATTTTGAACCTTTAGTCAGTTTGACTTAACTTGGAGGAAGAATAAGACCTAGGTAAATCCCTAGAGCTTGGAAAGTGCCCTACATATTGCACTGTCTGGGTTTCCAAAGTGGAAGTTTCCCTTATGTAGGTATGTATTGTGTCAATAGTTATTACCCCTGCATTTACCAGCTGGGAGATATTTCATCCTTATGGTACATCTATTACATTTATTCTGAGACTGTCTAGCACCATAAAGGCATGTGTGAAAATTCAGGTATAATATTAGAGCTCTAAGATTTATTTTCTAAGTAACCTTATAAGTAAACATACTGCCAAGATATTAATTGGGGCTTTGAGATGGCAGAGTTGTTAGAGAGCTGGATCTGAAGTCAGGAAGATCTGTGTTCAAATCTAGCTATATGACCCTGGACAAGTCATTTACACCTATTTGCCTCAGTTCCTCATCTAGAAAACTGGAGAAGGAAATATTTGCCAAGAAAATCCCTTGGTCAAAATTAAAAAAAAACAAAACCTCCCCAAATTCTAAAAACAAGCAAACCTGTAGCCATGGAGAATTGGGCATAACTGTATTACTGAACAAAAACAATACATTAAATATCACTGGCAGTTTAATGGACTACCTTTTTAATATGATTCCTTTGAATCTGGTTTTGTTTGTTCTTCTCTGAAGTTGCAAACTGAATAGGTAGGGATGATTTGAAGTTCTCTCTAGTTCCTTCCCCCGCTCCCCCCACCAAAAGAAATTATTCAATTTTTAACTACTTCACAGGATTGTAGTCAGGAAAATGTGCCTCAAACCATAAAGCACCATTTGAATTCTTTATTATTTGTCCTTTTTTCCTTTTAATATTGTAAGCCAACTATTTGTCGGGTAGAAAGTGATGTATTCTCTTGTATTTTAATCCCTTGGCAAATTTCAAGGGGGTCTTATCAGGAACAGCCTTTATCTGCCATTGTAGGTGAAAGTTTTATGTATAAAAATTATTTTCCTGCCAAATTCAGACATGTCTCTCATATTTTTATAATTGCTCAATTCTCTTTATAACAAAAAATATATACTTGATATTACTCAATAAAATATTATTAGGTAAATTTAAATTTCAAATTACAGGTAATTGACAATAATGTTTTGTAATAAAAATTAATTCTAATTAATTTTATGAAAAGATGTTTCCTTTGTCTTTTTAGACAGATATATAATGAAATATATGGCTCCTCTGTATGTATATATTGATAGCTATTTTTTTTAATGAAACTTATCCTTTAGCTGCTTTAAAGCTATGGAATTCAAAGAAATTTCCTTTCCATAGCCTTAGACAGGAAGTGTGATGGGTAGAGAATTAAATTACAACCTTGTGCACATATATCTTTGGGAATAAATTTGACTTAGAAATATACCTTGAAGGGACACCAAGGTAGGACAGTGGATAGAGTACTGACCCCAAAAAGACATCAGTTCAAATCCAGCCTCAAACACTTAATAATTACCTAACTGTGTGACCTTGGGGAAGTCACTTGACCCCATTGCCTTGCAAAAAAAAATAAAGAAAAAAAGAAACATACCCTGAAAATATTACTGGTTCACTTCAAGATAACTGCAATAGAGCAAATATTGTAATAAAAACAAGTTATATGAATTTTTTGTTTTCCCAGTGCTCTATACTATAATCTGTTAAGCATGTAATAATACTATGCCTAAAACCCAGTGAACATACTTTAATTAAAAGATATTGTATTGCTAAAAAATGCTGAACATAATCTCAAACTTCAGAGTGACTGAATCTTTTTGCTGAAGGAGGGCCTTGCCTTGATGTTGATGACTGCTCACTGATCAAGGTAGTGGTTGTTGAAGGTTGGGATGATTGTAGCAATTTCTTAAAATAAGACTACAATGAAGTTTGTCATAGAGATTGACTCTTCTTTTCACTTGATCACTTAGAGACCATTGCAGGGTTATTAATTTCAATATTTTTGTGTCTCAGGGAATAGGAAAGTTCAAGGAGAGGGACAGAGTTGGAGTTGGTAGAGCAGCCAGAACACTTTCAACATTAAGCTCACCATCTTATATGGGTGCAGTTCTTGATACCCCAAACAATTAAAATAGTAACATCAAAGATCATTGATCACAGATCATCATGACAGATACAATGATAATTTAAAAGTCTGAAATTTTTTGAAAATTACCAAAATGTGACCTAGATATGTGATGTGAGCTCATACAGTGGGGAAAGTGATGCCAATAGACTTGTTTGACACAAGATGACCACAAGCCTTCAACCTGTAAAAAATGCAACATCAACAAAGTGAAATAAAACAAGGTATCCTTGCACCTAAGTCATATTTGTAGAAGTGGTTGATCTAAATTTGAATTCGGGTCCTCTGCCTCCAAAGTCATCCTTTCCATTGTGCTATGTGGAATTCTTAAGATTTAACTTGATGTTTATTTCACTGTTACATATTAATACTCATTCAGCAAGATAAAAATAGTGAATTTCCACTAGATTCATATTTATTTTTGAATTTGAAATACATTATGGTATCAAAGGAATTTAAGAGACAGTAGTGGCATTGTAGATAAAAAGCAGTACCTGGAGCAAAAAAGACCTGAATTCCAATTTTTGAATTGCCTCTATCTTGTACTAATCAAGACCAAAAAACTCAGTCTCTACTCTTTTCCTTTCTTTATCTTCTATGAAACACTTGTTTATTTTATTTTATTTAGTTTCATTAATTCCCTTTGTTTTTACATTGCAATTATTTCCATATTGGTCAGACATTGAAAGATAAGCAATATCAAGTCTGAGCTGACAGTTTGCAACATTCTAGGCGCCATAGTCCTCTACTTCTCTCTCACTTTCCCTCAAACATAAAGGACATGATTTTGCTGATCATGAACAATTGGGAAGGAAGGTATCACAAGGGTTCTAATGTGATGGAGAGGAGACTCTAAGCCAGAGAGACAAAGAATAGAGCAAATGAGCTATTCTGATGGTTTTTCATGTGCTCCTTTTTGGAGTTGCCTCTGTGAACAAAAGCAATCATGTCCTCCTACCACCATACACCTCTTTTCCTGTTCCCTTTAGAGTGTGAGTGTTCCTACATCACTCCTTCACTGAAACCTGATAAATATATAAATTGTTCACTTCCTTTCATTTCTCTCCCTATCTAACCCAGTGACAGTAACAACTCAGGTAAAGTCAACATTTCTCAGTGTACTGATTGATTTTGCTTATTCCCATCCCTTTATTCCTCTTATATACTAAAAAAACAACTTTATTATTAGGGTTGAATCCTGGGGAGAGGCAAAGGGGAAAGATTACAGTGGGAAATGTAGACAATGGAAAAGCAAACATATCAATCAAGATCTGATTAAATTTTTTTCACCTGGGAAAAACCATCATGTGTCTAGTCAGAAGTTTTTTTAAAGATTAGGATTATTCAATTACAATTCTAGTTTAAATACCTGTTTCATGATTTTTCACTGCCTTAAAAAAATCTATGTTAAATTCCCCTTGTCTAAAACAAGCAATGTTTGGTTGAATATGCATGGATCATCTTCTCTGTGACCTTTCTTTTATTATTTTGAACTGTCATTTTAATCTTTATTTTTTTTAGTTTTGCAAGGCAGTGGGGTTAAGTGGCTTGCCCAAGGCCACACAGCTAGGTAATTATTAAGTGTCTGAGACTGAATTTGAACTCAGGTACTCCTGACTCCAAGGCCAGTGCTCTATCCACTGCACCACCTAGCCGCCCCATTTTAATCTTTGATTGTCTTTTAATGGAAGAATTCTTGTCTCCTTTCCCCAACTTAATTGTGGGCATGGACTCTATATAATATTTTTTTCTGCTGTTGATCATCCCAAAGTGCTTAGAGACTAAGCAGATTAAGGGAACATCAAACATGGAAGATCAACTAGACCTCCACTCTGAATTCATAAATGAAACCCTGAAAAAAGGAATCCTTTGTCCATAAAGTTACAAAGCAAATTAATCATAGATTAATTATAACCCATTCCTATCTACATTGATCAGTGATGAATAATCTTATTATTTGTGACTTTTGATTAGATTTGACAGTGATTTTTTTTAATCCCCTGCTAGTTTTAATTCAGAGTTTAACATCGTCAAGTCTGCCTCTTCCTCTCCCAATTACCATTCTATTTGTGCTTAGCTAAAGGGAGTTTTGAAACCAAAAGTTGAAACACATGATAAAATTTAAGGCTTCATTCAAAGTACTAAGTTTATTTTAGCCCAGGACCTTGGGACACAGGTTACAGCTAAATAGATTGTTGGACTACCACCCCTAAGGCACGTTGATAGAATGAATCAAGGTCAGCCTCAGGGAGATTTCCATTGTCTTTTCATGTGTCATTTTGCAAAGTTGGATGGTATAGGGCAGCTAGATGGCACAGTGGCTAGAGTACCTTAGAGTCAGGAGGACCTGAGTTCAAGTGACCTCAGACACTTAATAATTGCCTAGCTATGTGACATTGAGCAAGTCACTTAACCCCATTGTATTAAATAAATAACTAAAATTTAAATAAAAATTTTTAAAAAGCTGGGCGGGATAAATAAAATATTGGATGACAGAACTGGCATTCAAAGACATTTCAACAGAGTGGAAGGGCAGATAGAATCTAATGAGATGAAATTGAATAGAGATAAATGAAAAAGGTCTACTTTGCCTTTCAAAAAGGACAACAAAACAAGGAAAGCAATGGGAAGATATTATTAGAGAGCTATTCATGTGAAAAAAAATTAGGTTTTAGCTGAAACAAACTCAATATGAATCAATAGTGTAATGTGACTGCCACAAAAATAAATGCATTTGTTGGTTCTATTAGAACATGTAGTATCCTAGAGCAAGGGAGGCAAAAGTCCCATTGTAATGGGCAGGTAGCTGGCATAGTAGATAGATTGTTAGAAATCAGAAAGACTCAAGCTCTTGGACATTTAATGGTTGTGTGACTCTGGGCAAGTCACTTAATTCTTTTCTGCCTCAGTTTCCTCATCTGTAAAAAGGAGTTAATAATAACATTTATCTCCCAGGCATGTTGCAAGGATCAAATAAAAAGTATATGTAAAGCAATTTACATACTTTAAAACATTACATAAATGCTAACTGTTATTATTTGCTAATATTAATATTAAATAATATTGCCTTCATTAATATGAACATATTTGGAGTGTCATGGTCAGCTGTCCTATGTTAAGAGGAAAACTAAAGTACAATTCAAACAATGACCTGTGATGGAGTGTTAAAGAAACTGGAGACATTTAGTCTGGAGAAAAATTAGGGAGGACATTATAGCTATTACAACTATTTTTGCAGGATTCTCATAAGAAGAAATTAATTAGACTTGTATAGTTTAGGAAGACTAGACACTTAGAAGGAGGTCAATTTGTGGTCCATATGAAGATGGACATTTATAACAGTTCTAGCTATTCAAAAATAGAATGTGTTGCATTGACAAAGAGTGACTTCCCCTTCATTGGAAATGTTCAGGTTGAGCATCTAGGACTACCACCTTATTGGTGCCATAGAAAGAGTCCTAGAAGGGGCGGTAGGGTGAACTTCCTAGAAACTTGACTTAAACATTCATTTCCTCTGAAGTCCATAATTCTCTGATTCTATAAAGAATGAAGAAAATGTTTCAAAGAGATGGGAAAGACTTGTATGAAATGATTCAGAGTCAAGTGAATAGAATATTCTGAACAATATTCTTGGTTCTTCATCTGAATGAAAAGATTGGACTATATTAAAGTTTCTAGACCTCTTTTCTGTCATAGATCCTTTGGTAGTCTAGTGAAATTTAGGGATCCTCTCCTAGGTATGATGTTTGTTGCCTTTGTTTATCATTGAAAAGAAATTTGAGTTGAAGTCTAGTGAAATAATAGACGAAATTTATTTCTCACCCAGTTCACAAACTTTAGGAATTTATCCCCAGACCCCCTTGGGTATTCATAGACTAAAGGGAAAGAATCTCTGGACAACATGATGTCAGCAGTTTGATAAAGCCTTAAGTCCCATCATTCCATGCTTCAATGGGCTTCAATGGGCTGCCTATTTTAGACTGACAAATTGTTCATTTTTCATTTCCAGAAATGCACCAAAATAGAATGGAAATACCACTAGACCTGGAGCTGGAGAATGTTGATAGAAATTCTGCCCCTGATGTTTATAAGCCTGGGTGAACTTGTGAAAATTTTCTCGAAAAAGTGGGGGCTCAGGCTATGCAGTTACCCAGGTTCTTAAGGATTTCTTAAGGATCAACTCATATCCTTAAGAAATGAATCAGTCATTTCTCTATGGAACACATGAGGTTTTGTATCATATATCTCAAGTGGGAACTAAGTGATTTGCCCAAGGTGATGTAACTAGTATAAGGGCCAGGTTTGGGGGGGGGGGTTGGAGGGCAGAGGAAGAGGAAATAAGGAGAGACTTTTAAATAGTGCCTACTTTGCTCCACTTACTATGCAAAGCACTTTACAAATATTATCCTATTTAATTATCTCATTTAATCCTCTCATTAAATTATGAGGTAGGTGCTATTATTTCCCCTGTTTTGTGATTGAGGAAATTGAGGCAGGCTGAAGTTAAATGACTAACCCAAGGTCACTGAGTGAATAAGTTTTTAAGGCAGCATTTGAACTTAGATCTTCCTGAGCTAATCAGGTCTTCCAGGCTCAGTGCTCTATTCTCTGTATTGTTGCCAGATTTGGACCTGGGGCTTCCTGATATCATCCACTGGGCTGTCTCTACACATACCCATGAAGCATGCAAGATACACACACATATATTAGCCTCCCAAACTTGGAGAAATATTTTGAGTGTGGAAATAGTGATGGTAGGCAGATACATGGCAGAATGGATAGAAATTAAAGAAACTTCATCTTCCTGAGTTCGAATCTGCCTCAGACACTAACAAGCTGTGTGACCCTGGGCAAGTCACTTAATCCTTAGTTTTCTCATCTTTAAATGAGCTGGAGAAGGAAATGGTAACCACTTAAGTATTCTTACTTAGAAAACCCCATATGGGATTGGACACAAATAAACAAATGAACACAAATGAACAACTACAACATATAATGATGTGAGAAGACCATCTTACATTTATTTTTTAATATAGAAACTGTAAACTATATATATATATTTATACATATATATACATCTATACATTTATACATCTATACATACATAATTCCTACTCATATTAAATAGGAATGGCACAAATCTAATTTCAATACCAGGAAGCTGAGGTTGGTGGCTATCTGGAGACTGGAAGTTCTGCCTTGTATTGGACTTTGTCAAATGTCTACACTATTTAGCAACAATATGGATAGCCTTCAGGGTAAGGGACTCCCCACAGGAAGGGTGAATAGCTCAGGCCAGAAATAAAGAAGGTCAAAGCTCACGGGTCAGTCAGTAATAGTCTGATTAGACCTGTACTTCTAGCTCTGGCAAGATAGGGAGACCCAGTCTTTGTAAAAAAAAAAAAAAGTCTATTAATATTCAAACCTCAGCATTCACTCCCTTGTCTGTTTCTCATCCATTACCTTTGCAAAAGAAAGGACACATCATTTAGGTAAATATGACTCTGAAGCTATTCTTCCAGACACTAGCCATAAAGAAATTCCAATGCTTTTTGACATGGAAAAGACACAGCTTGAACAAATCCAGCTTTTTCCTATTAAAAATAAAACTTTTGTTTTAATTGAAAATCACTGTGCAACTAATCTCTGTAAATTATGTTTCTGCATTTAATTAGTTACCTGAGAGAGAGAAAAACAATTTTTTAAATTCAGATTTTGTGAGAAATTCCTGGTATTTGTTGATATACATCAGCAATCATCTTCCTTTGTTGATGTAGATTAGCAATCATCTATAACATTTAGTAGGAAGGGTTGCCAGGGACCCTGATAGGTTAAATGACTTTACCTATATAGAGTATCTCAAAAGTCTTAGTGCATCTTTAAGCACTAAGACTTTAAGGACATTTTATATAGGTAAACTTCCTTCACTGATATAAATCAATAATTATCTTTAACATTTAGTAGGAAGGGTTGCCAGGGACCTTGAGAGGCTAAATGACTTTAATTATACAGAGTGTCCCCAAAGTCTTAGTGAAGCTTTAAGCTCCAAGACTTTGAGGACATTCTATAAGGGGACACAGCCATTCTATATCCAAGGTAGGATTTGAATTCAGGTCTTTCTGACTCCACAGTTGTTTTTCTCCTTGATATATATACTGCTGTCTCCTTTGGAACAATTTTTTCCCATGCTTTTAAGTGATAGACTTGCTTTTAGATATGTACTTTTTATTTTCCTCAATAGACTGTTAGCTCTCTGAAAAAAAGAAACTTTTGTTGTGTTTATATTTATTGTCCCAACTCTAAAGATAAAGACTTCTTGGTATATTGTTATTGTCTTTTTTTTTAAAATTTTTGCAAGGTAATTGGGGTCAAGTGGCTTGCCCAAGGCCACACAGCTAGGTAATTATTAGTTGTCTGAGACCGGATTTGGACCCAGGTACTCCTGACTCCAGGGCAGGTGCTTTATCCACTGTGCCACCTAGCCTCCCCTATTGTTATTGTCTTTTGGTCAAGTATGACTCTTTATGACTCCATGGACCATATTGTTCATGGAATTTTCTTGACAAAAATACTGGAGTGGATTTTCTAGTTCCTTATCCAGGGGCCACACAGCTAGTGTCTGAGGCCAGATTTGAACTCACTCAGGTTTTCCTGACTCCAGGCCCTGCACCCCATGCCCTGGGTCGCTTATCTGATTATCCAGCATCTTGTCTCAGTTGCTTTTCAGTAACATCTGACTCTTTGTGATCCCATTTGGGGTTTATTTTGTAAAGATACTGGCGATCAGGAAACTAAGTCAAATGGGGTGATGTGATTTGTCCAGGTCACACAGCTAGTAAATATTTGAGGTCAGATTTAAACTCAAGAAGATGACTTTTTCTGATTGATTATTATGATTTCATTCATATAGCAAAGTCTTATGATGAAGTTTATTCATGAAAGTTTTTTCCTTATAGTTTTGCCTATATTCTACCTATAGATTTCAGCAAATATCCCATAATTTTCAATATTTTTCTTGTTTGACCCAGGCCTGAAATACAGGGTGTTCCAGGAGCTTTAATTCCATAATTGAATTAAAACTGTATTCAAAAGAAAATTTTCATTTCTCCATAATTTAATAATAGCAATATTAACTCATCCTTCTTTAGCATTTCAAAGTTTTCAAAGTGTATTCTTTGCAATAGACCAATAATGCAAGTAAGATTCTACCCATTTATGGATGGGAAAAAACTGAGGATCTAAGAGAATAAGAGGGTTGTTCATGATTGCAATGTGAGCTTCCAAGGCAGGTTTTTGAAAACAGTTCTTTGTATATACAGTTTCTATCCAGTATACCACATTGTCTCATAGATGACATCAGTGGCCAGGCTTGGTGGTTCACACTTTGCAAACCCTGATACTAGGAAGACTGAAGCTTAGATCACCTGAATTTGAGGATGCTAAACTGCAATGGGGCTACCATTGAATCTGTCTCCAATAAGAAGAAACATCTGGAGAAGAGTGTCACTAATTGCCTATGGAGGGGTTTCTAACTAGGACCAAAAATTTTGCCAGTCAAAGCTTTGTGCCAGTCAGAAGAGTGGTTGGATCCATCAGTGACTGCTACACTCCCAGCCTTGCCAAAATAGGGTGACCTAATCTAAAAAATAAAACAAACAATCCTACTAAAACCATCAGTGACCAAAAACAATGTTGGCTATCATCAAGAAGAATACAGGAACTAAGCATGTATTGGGGGCAGCTAGTTGGCATAGTAGTTGCCAGATCTAGATTCAGAAAGACTTGAGTTCAAATTTGACCTCAGACATTTGCTATCTGTGTGACCCTGAGCAAGTCACCTAACCATGTTTGTCCTAATTTCTTCATCTATAAAATGAGATGGAGAAGGAAATGTCAACTCACTCTAATATCTGCCAAGAAAACTCCAAATGGGGTCAGACACAATTGAAAAACAACTAAACAACAAAAACATGCCTTACAAACCTACCTTTATACAAAATATTATGGAAAAAAAGATGCAAAAAAATTTCACTTTTCTATTCTTTTTTAAAATTGTTCAGTCATGGGGTAAGGGCAGGATCTCGGGTGAAAGGTGAAATAGGTGAAAATAAAATTAGGCACACACTTTCCAACGTAGTCAATGTACTGCTTAACCTTGCTCAATTGTAGTTTGCATTTTGGAGCAGTTAGGTGGCACAGTGAATAGAGTGCCAGTAGAGTAGGAAGGGTCAAAAGTTGAAAGAAAAAACTTCCCTTGCGCTTTTCATAAAGTTTTGAATTTTTAATTGTTTCCTTTCTGAGGTTTCATTTTTAATTGTTTCCTTTCCTCATTGATCCTCCCATCCCAACTTCAGGTGGTGATTTTTATTGTCATGGTTTCCCTCCTTGTTTCTACCTCCTGATTTCCCAGGCTTCCTTCAAGTCTCAACTACAACCTCACCTTAGATCCCCTTAAATAAATCCCTAAATGGTAGTAACTTCACTCTAAAATACTCTCTCTCTCTCTCTGTCTCCCCCCCACATCTCTCTCTGTGTCTCCCTCTCTTTGTAGATAGATAGACAGACAGATGATAGATAGATAGATAGATAGATAGATAGATAGATAGATAGATACTGAAAGTATGGACTATTTTTTGCCTTTCATTTTGTCAGAGCTTAAAGATCTGAATATAGTGGGTTTTTAATGTTTGCTGATGACTTGACTACATTGACAAATAACTGACAGATTTTTAAATATGATTATTTTCTTTGCCAATTTGATAATGCTTGTAAGAATCAACAAAACATGATACTACTGAGAAAGACAAAAATAAATGTATTATTAATTTTTTTTACCTATCTCCATGAGGGATCCTGGTGAAAGACATTTGGCCTCCCTTTGGAAAATTTTATGTAACTCATGTCTTCTCCCCCAGCTCAAGTCCTGAGACAGTCCTGGGGTCAGTGGTCCTGGATGACTTTCAAGTTCACATCAACAGTGATGGCAATGGGATCACAGATCAGACACTGGGGTTGACAGGGTGAGCCCCTAACCCAAAAGGAATGATACCCAGACCTGGAATGTAAAACAAGCTGAGGTGATGGACCAGGTCTTACAAATAAAACTTTTTTTAATAAAAAGAAAAAACCAATTCTGATATCAACAGCAGAGGAGGAAATAGTAGAGTATCAGCCTCTGAAAAACCCAATTCCCGGTAACAGCTCTGGAAGAACTCAATAAATGTGTGCTGAATTGAAGAAAACTTAGAACCTAAGGGCTGACAGCATCACTCTTACCCCAGTTCACCATCCCCTCAGATCCCACCTTGGACTAGAATTTTTGTACCAACTCTCCCTCACCACCATCCTTGTTGTCCTACTGTCCATAAAGAGGGATGTAGTATCTTGTCATATTCCGCCGTGATCAAGCTACATTTGGAAAATATATTCAGTTTTGGGCACTATACTTGAGAAGGATCATTGTGTAGGCTGATGGATACCCATGGAATAGGGACCAGAAGGTGAGGAATAAAGAGCATGATATAAAAGGGTCTTTTGAAGGAATTGGGGATATTTGGTCAACAGGAGGAAAGACTTGCTGGGGGGATATAGGGATAGCTGTTAGTGTTTGAAGAAATGTTAAGTCCAAAGAGTAGACCTGGAAGTAATATATAGAAGGTGAAGAGAAACTCATTTCATTTTGATGTATGGAAAAACTTCTGAACCAAAGTAGCTACTCAGAAATGGCTGCCTCAGGAGGGATTTCCCTCATCAGAATTTCCCCCCTCTAGGGGAAACCTGGAGGAATACCTGTTGAGGTATTGACTGGTTTATGGACTAGACCAGATGACCTCTAATGTTCTTTCTCTGAGAATCAGTGAAATTGTCTTGATGGAAATGAAAAGACTGGGCTTAAAAATTCACAGAGGAGAAATTCATTTGATACCCTTTTCTGCCTTTAAAATTTACTTTTCAATTGCAAATAGCATACAACATAGTGAAGTTATCAGAACCAGGAGAAAAATGCAAATTATTATCACTCCACTGGAAAGGAAAATAACATTCAAAGTCTTGAGAATTGTGGGGAATGCAAAGACTGGTCATGACTTGAGAGGACTGATGGAGAAGCGTATCTCCCATCTCAGGTGAAAGGTGAAATAGGTGAAAATAAAATTAGGCACACACTTTCCAACATAGTCAATGTACTTGCTTAGCCTTGCTCAATTGTAGTTTGCATTTTGGAGCAGTTAGGTGGCACAGTGAGTAGAGTGCCAGTAGAGTAGGAAGGGTAGAGTCAGGAAGACTCATCTTCTTGAGTTCAAATCTGGCCTCAGACATGTGTTAGCTGTCTGACCTTGGGCAAGTCACTTTAACCTGTTTACCTTAGTTTCCTTATCTGTATCTTGAAAATGAGCTGGAGAAGGAAATGGTAAATCATTCCAGTATCTTTGCCAAGAAAACCCTAAATGGGTCATGAAGGAATGACTGAACAACAAGAAGAAAGATGGTTAGAGTCCTGGACCTGGAGTCAGGAAAACTCACCTTTCTGAGTTCAAATCTGACTGTGTGATTCTGGGCCAAATCACTTAACCCTATTTGCCTCATTTTTCTCACTTGCAAAATGAGTTAGAGAAGAGAATGGCAGTCCCTGGTACAAATTAAACATTTGATAAATGCTTGTGGATTGTTTAATTGATTGATATCTTACAAGAGAAGGTTCATGGGGTAGGGATGGGAGAGACAGAAAAGAGGAGGGAGTCACTGGGTAATGATTGTGAAATAAAAAATAGAAAGAAAAAAGAACAAAGTCATCAACAAACTATTTAAAAAGAAAAGTATAAGTAGGAGATGTTCTGAGCAGTTCTTTTGAATCTGACTATTATACTGTATACTCATTTATACTATATTTTAAATAGCAATTATGCACACAGTTGTTAAGCACTTGTGCCCTGCTCACTCAGCATGTAAAATCTTCAAATTACAGCCCATTAAGGTGTCAGTGGGAAAAGGAACATTCTAAAAATAAGATGATTTTTTAAAAGCACATTATGACTAACCTCTGCATTACCTGTGGGTATAGGTTTATTTTCCCTCAGATGGATCTTTCTTAGTACCTCTTGTTAATCAGTTCAATTAAACAAATATTAAATTAAATGCCTATTAAATACTGGGCATTGTTAGGCACTAGGGTATCCAAAGATAAAACAAATGATAGTGTTTGCTCTCAAGGAACTTGTATGCTGAGTCAAACTTATCTAAAACTTTAAAACTTTTATAAAAGTGAATTAATAGAATTTCATTTTTTTTTTGGTAGTTAGTTGATGTTTGTTGCCACTTCTAAAGATTTTTCTTCCAGGAAATGCTACTATAAATAAATATATATATATATATATATATATATATATATATATATATATATATATATATCCATACCAAAAATGTATGTATATCATAATAAAAATGCACATATATACCAAAAATGTAAATATATACTTACCAAAATATGTATATGTATATACACACATATGTATTTTATTTGTCCCAATTATATGTTAAAATTTTTTAACATTAATATTTTTTCCAAATTCTATCCCTTCTTCCTTCTTTGCTTCCCCACCATGAGATGGCAAATAATCCAATATAGGTTGTACATTGCACTATATTTTCTTTTGCAAGGGTAAGATAGTTCATTTATGTTGTTTCCTTTCCCCATCATTTTGTTGACCTTTGGGGAGGAGGAGAGCACTGATATTTTCTTTTTCAGTAACAATAATGAGAATGTCTTATGGGAGCAGTCTACAGAGATTCCTACATTAGTTCTGAGTTTTTTAAGTGAAAACCCAAAGTAGGCCCTTGTCCAGAGATAAACTTTTATGCTTCTGTTCTATCTTGAAAAATATTCTCAAACTTTATTTTCAAAATAATATAAGTATATGATACTCCCAAATAATCTATTACCCTCTAAATGTTGGTTTTATACTCTACCTCACCTCCTCACTCCCAACACAAAAGGGGAAGAAGTAACAATCAGGTTCTGGACTTGGTAAAGAGAAAAAGGGTAGAGGAACAGGGACCGATCACTTCAATTAAAGATCACTAATGTTTACTACATTTCTTTTCTTTCCCTCCTTCTTCTTTAGGATAAGAGAACTTGGAAGAAATTGAGAGGAAAAGTATAAGGAAAGAGGGAAGGAAATAAAAATTCTAACACTGAATTTGAATGGGATGAACTCACTGATAAAATGGAAGAGGGTATAGAATGAATTAGAAAGCAGAATTCAGCAAAATGTTGTTTGCAAGAAACATATTTGACTCAGAAAGATGCACAGAGTTAAAAATGAAGGGCCAGAATAGAATTTGCTATGCTTTGGATGAATTTTTTTAAAAATTGAGATAGCATTTGGGATCTTTAACAATATAACCAAAAAAAAGATGTCAAAAGAAACTTCATCATACTCAAAAGTATTATAGATAATGAAATAATACCAATATTTAATGTATATAAACTGCAAAGACTCTAAGGATATTTAATTACCTGAAGAAATATCAAAATTATAATTATTGGGGGCTGTGATTGTTCTTTTGTTGATTCTTTGATTAGGACTTTATCACTGGGGGCAGAATTTGCCCCCTCCCAAAGTTCTGGAGGGGTTACATGGGCCTATTTTGATCCTGTCCCTTCTGTAATATGGATGAAGCTGGATTTTCAGTTCTGAATGGAGTGTGTGATAATCCTCTTCCTCAGTTTCTGTCCTATTTTCCTGGTGGTACACTGTGGCTGCTGTTGTTTCACCTCTAGCTCCTTTTTGTTGTACAATTTCTAATTGGGACTTTGTTTCATTCCCTTCCTATAGTCCTAACAATCTCTAACTGAAGGATGGAAACTAAACTGACTTCTGTCCCCCTGCATAGGTACTAGGTAATGAGTTGATCCTGTCTTTTGTGGTTCCCAGTATTCTAAAAGTTAAACAGCCAGATTTTTATCTCCATCTACAGTGATGTCTAGGGACTAGTTCTACCCTCCACTTCTGTGTCTGATTGGCTTCCCATTTGATTCCCAAGAGTGCACTGGCTGGTGAACCCCTTAGAATTTGCTGTTCAGAGCACTGGTTTCAGGTCCATTTATCAGAGTTCATGCTGCTTTCCTTGGCAGGAACCCTTTCCCTGACAGGATTCAAGCAAGTTTATTGGATCACTGACTTCCCCAGTGTGACCCCTAGCTTCTTTTTTCAACAATTTTGAAGTGGATGAAGGAATTTGCTTAGGATCCTTTTCAAATATTTGTTGGTGCAAATATGGAAAAGCAGGACTCCTACAATATTTTATATTCTCATCAACAAATTTCTGCTTATAAACATTTTAAATAAATATTAATTGAAAGAACGCATGAACAACATGCTTTCTAGGAGGTTTTGATTCATTTGGGGTTATTAATCTCTCCCTAATTAAAATATCTGCTGTTTATCAACTTGACCATTATAATTTATATTCAAAGTTGTTTTGTTCTGGAGTATGTCTCTTGCCTCTCTGCACATTCACACAGTTTCCCAAGCTTCTATTCATGCTGCTAACATTAACTACATAAGATAGTTTAGTAGACACTTGTCTGTACATAAGAGGAATATGTACCTTCTATGGACAAGAAGACAGAGAAAGTCTATTTTTTCCTACTAAGGAATCTGAAGGATGGTGAGCTGAGGAGGCCTGGGGAGTCCTAGACTTTGGAACTCAGGTGAGAGTAGAAGTACCTGGGAGTGAAGACATGCTGTGGCCAGCCAATTGAAAGTAAAGGATGCTACTATCCTGAATTAAATATAATAACGAGCACTTGGTGTCTGGTCTGACTCTCTGATACACTTAGGAAGTAATCTACCTAGAAAGCATTTAATTGTTTCCCTACCCAATGCTATGACTGGAATTTGGCGAATTTACCTATTCTTCCTTAATCCAATTTACCTACCTCTATTGCTACCTAGAGAATTGGTATTGCTTAACCTTTCAAGTTTCCTGTTCTCTTTAAATATTGTTTTATTTGTTGTCTTTACAATGGATTTTGTTTCTCAATAGAGAAAAGTTGGATTTTATTGCAATCTTGTGAGTGTTTGCTAAAAATAAGGGAAATAAGGGCAGCTAGGTGGTGCAGTGAATCGAGCACCAGCCCTGGAGTTAGGAGGATCTGAGTTCAAATCCAGCCTTAGACACTTAGTAATTGACTAGCTGTGTGACCTTGGGCAAGCCACTTAACTCCACCGCCTTGCAAAACAAAAAATAAATAAAAAAATAAGAGAAATACAAAATAGGGGAAGGACAAAAGAAAGTCTATGGACCAAGATTCCAAAACTCAACTGTGAGTCTCTATTAAAACTCTCTTCCTCTCTCTCTCTCTCTCTCTCTCTCTCTCTCTCTCTCTCTCTCTCTCTGTCTCTGTCTCTTTTTCTCTATCTGTCTCTATCTCTCTTAGTTTCAAATAAGCAACTTTTTTTGTTTTTGTTTTTGCAAGGCAGTGGGGTTAAGTGACTTGCCCAAGGTCACACAGGTAATTAAGTGTCTGAGACCGGATTTGAACTCAGGTCCTCCTGACTCCAGGGCAGGTGCCACCTAGCTGCTCCCTAGTTTCAAATAAATGTCAGCAAATGAAAAGAGCAATAGGCATAAAGGTGAAGGTATAGGTCATTTGCATATTTAAATTTAATTTCTTTTGATTGGGAAGGAGGGAGGAGCCAAACTATGAAGGAGTGGGGCAGTTAATGACAGCCCCTAGTCCTAGTGAAAAGACAGGATAATGAGGGAGTTTCATTGTTCCCTTAGTTTGGGGAAATCTCTTTAGCAGAACAACTATAATGACTCACCCTAGTCTATCAGAAAGGAAAAGTTAGGGAGCAAAACTCCTATGGTACATGGTCCCTCCATGAAAGACATTCTATCCAACCATATACTAATGAACTCTCCACTGTGACTCTTCCTCTTATAATTCCTAATTCCAGAAACTTCTCAAAGGAGGACCAGAAGCCCATTTCAAAATGTCCCTAGCTGGGGGATTCATTTAATGTGGCAATATATTTTTATATATGAGTATTACCTTTTCAATTTTCTCTAGATTATATGAATATTTTACTTCTATTCTCAGCCATATTTACTCATTTAAACATAACGATAGCATCAACATTTCACTAAGTGCCATAGTGGATAGAGGATCAAAGATGCTGTAGAAATGCTAGCTGTTAAAACCAAAATTTAGGCATGATGGTACATGGCTGTACCAAAGTTAGGGAGCCCTTGAACTCAGCATTTCCAACTGCAATGAACTAAGTTCATTAGAGACCCATACTAAGTCCAATACCAACATGGTGATCCTCATGAGCAAAGAGGAGGGATGAAGAGTCCCAGGTCAGAATGGATCAGGCCATTCCAGATTGGGTAACAGAGATTCAAATTTTTTTTAGTCAAGAAGACCTGAATTCAAATCTTCTGTTATAAGCTTATTAACTGCCCAAACCTGATATTTAACTTTTGCCTATCTCAGTGTCCTCATCTCCAAAAAAAGGATAATAAAAGTACCTATTTCACATAGTTGTTATGAGGAGCAAATAACATCATATCCGTAAAGTGTTTTACAAATATTACAATGTTATAATGTTATATAAATGTCAACTATGTTACTATTGTAGTTACTATTGTAATCTGGAAGCATATATATGTCATAGGCAATAGGAAACCACTGACATTGGCTGAATAGGAAAAGTTATATATCAGATATATACTATAGAAGGATTCCTTTGACAACAGTATGGAGGATGATGGGGAGAGACTTGATGAAGGAAGACCAATTAAGAAGCCATTGATATAATCTAGGCTAGATTTGATAAGGACTAAGTGGGAATTAAGATGGCAATGTATGAATGGGAGGGAGAGATCTGCTTTAAATGATCCCCAAGATGTAGAAATGGTACCTAACTGTATTTGTGGCATGAAGAAGAGAGAGGAGTAGAGGATGATGCTGAGGTTATGAATCTGGGAGATTGTCTCTACCTTCAGTTTCCTTATCTGGAATGAGAGACGTGAAGATATTGAGCTACTTTGTATAACTTTTATCCTTTCTATTCCTTAGTTTCCTCTCTTTTAATGAGGGAGTTGGATGCGTGGCCTCTGGGGTCCCATCCTGCTTTAAAAATGATTCAATTATGCTAATTTCTAGCCTAAAATTTTGACTCATTGAAGTATGTAATCATATTCATGGTTCAAAAGACACTAGGCACATTTAATTAAGGTCAGAAAACTGAATTGTAGTGCTATTCAATTTAGGTCCCACAATTAAGCTGAATTGAATTTTTAAAAAAAAACAACTCATGATAGACTTTGAGAGTATGACAGTTTAATAATTGATACTCTGAAGAGAGACTTTAGTCCAGTATTCCATCTAGTTCATTATGATTTATGAGATTTCATGCAGAACTAAATATAAAAGAATGCAAATTTCATTAGGATAATAATTCAATAATAAAATTTTGGCTTTAAAGAGAGTAATATTTTGTTGCTGGTCTCAGGAGAGACACTGGTTCTTTTCTTTTCTTTTTAACATTATTTAACTAGGTAACCAGATCATGTAAACTCTCTAAGCCTGTTTTCCAATTTGTAAAATGAGAAGACAATTTCTGTAGGACAATATTATTCTAATAAGGTTCTAAGAATCAAATGATAATGTAATGTATTAAATAATTTAAAGACCTAGCAACCAATATGTATAAAGTTACTTATAAGTAAGAGCCATTCTCCAAGAGATGTGATTGAAGACAGATATTTGAAAATGAAGAAATATAAGCTTTCAGAAACCACATTAAAAAATATACCAACTCCCTAATAATGAAAGAAAAATAAATCAAAATAATTCTGAGGTTCTATCTCATAAACATCAAATTTGCAAAGACAACATAAGGAGGAAGTAGAACTATTGAGAAGAAAAACACACTACTGTACTGTTGATGGAGTTTTTAATTGGTTTGACTATCCTGGAAAAGAATTTAGAAAAATGGCACAAAAATCACTAAATTTATGTATCCATTTTGATCCATAGAGATTACTATTAGGAACGGATAGAAATTCCAGCAATAGGAATAAATGTGGCATTCTATCCGAACCTCCCACCTGGAGGCTTGGTCTGGGCTACATTTCCTTGTTCCATTCCACCTCCTTGCCCTGGAGAGAGGAGGAACTTTCAAGCATTGAGAATGTTAGATTTCCCAGCCTTCCATTTGTGTCCTAGTGGTGCCACAAGTTTAGGAACCTCTGCAAAATTAGAAATCAATTATGGGGAAGCTAGGTGGTGTAATGGATAGAACCTGGAGCTAGGAGCATCTGAGTTCAAATCTGGTCTTAGACACTTAATAATTACCTAGCTCTGTGACCTTGGGCAAGTCACTTAACTCCATTGCCTTGCAAAAACCCAATAAATAAATAAATAAATAAAAGCCAAGTTGACCACTCACAAATTGAAAAAAAGAACATTCAGCACCCAAAAATCTGTGAGTTATACCTTTAGAACATACATTTTTTAAAATTTATTTAAGGCAATAGGGTTAAGTGACTTGCCCAAGGTCACATAGCTAGGCAATTATTAAGTGTCTGAGGCTGAATTTGAACTCAGGTACTCCTGACTCCAGTGCTGGTACTCTAAACACTGCACCACCTAGCTGCCCCCTGGAACATATATTCTTTAAGCTTGAGCCCACTCTCCCTTGGGTTTTCTATGTACTTAATGGAGAATGAGTTACAGACCTTTATTTTGAGGGAGGCATGTTTTTACACCAACTATTCTTGCTGTACCACCTTAGCAAATACCACTTTACAAAAAAATAACTTATCTTCAAAGAAATCAAAGTCAGAAAGACCTATGTAAGAATATTTCATTCATTCATTCATTCGTTTGTTTGTTTTTGTGAAAGCACAGAACTGAACATTAAATAGGTACCTATCAATTGGGGAATGGCCAATCAAATTGTTATATGTGAATGCAATGGAATTTCATTGTTCCTTCAGTAATGAGGAATATGAACTCAATAGCTTACCAAAAGAGGAATGTTGAAAACAATCTTTGCAAGTAATTGAAAAAATAAAATAACATTAAAAAGCAAAGAAAACCCAAATAAAACAAATGAGTAATATGAAAAATGGAAAGACTTGAATGAACCAATGCATAATGAAGACAGCAGAACCAGGAAAGCAGTTTATACCATCCATCCCATAATCTGAAAGGAAACAACTGACAAATTTCAGAACTTTTACTAAAACAATGACTGTACATGACTTCAGAAGATTGATTGATGATGAAGTTGACCTACTTCTTGGTAGAGAGGTAATAGAACAATGATAATAATAATAATAATAATAATAATAATAATAATTATTATTATTATTATTGTTATTACTATAGCTAGCATCTATATTGCCCTTATTCTGTTTCAGATACTCTACAAAGTATTTACAAGTATTGCCTCATTTGATCCTCATAACAACCCTGAGGGGTGGGTGCCATTATTATATCCAGTTTAGAGACAGAATATAAGTGACTTGCCCAGGGTCACACAGTTAGCAAATGTCTGAGGGAGGAAGGTCTTTCCTGAGAAATGGTGACCCCTAGGTCTATCAAATTTTCAGATAGAGCCAGTATCTTGATTTGTTTTTCTTGACTAAATATATTGATCCTAAGAAAGGATTTTTCTTTAGGGGAAGTGAATTGGTGGGCAGTGATAAATATGGGGGAAAGAATATTAATAAAACATTATAAAAGTTGAACAGAGGGAACAGCATGGTTAATACAGAAGGGGTCAAAATAAATCAATTTATTACTAACTGTTAATTATGTGTGTGTGTTATGTGTGTAAATAACCAAAAAAAATCCCTATTAGAAGTTCATATTTTCTTGTTCTTCCCAGGTCTTCAAATCAAGAGAAGGAGTTGATCAGCATTTGCAAAGGAAATTTCCTCATTAAGAGTTCTCTACCCCTTCCAAATTATGTTTAGTAAAATATATATAATTATTCTAACAAAGGTTGTTCTATAGAATAAATTATTATAATATCTAGGTAGAGTGTTGTGTAAGCTTTAAAGTTCCATCAAAAGGTTAATTATTTAATTATTAGCTATATAGACCAGCCAAGTCAGTTAACCATTATGAATCTTGATATTCTGTTCTGCAAAGTGAAGACAAATAATATTAGAATAACCTACTTCACAGGGTTATTGTGAGAAAATCCTTTAGGAAACCTTCAAAAACTAAATGTGTAAGCTTTAGGAACCACATATCTCAATGAAAATATGGTGGAAAAAGGAAAGAAGGAAGGCAGGAAAGAATGGAGAAAAGAAGAAAAGAAAGAAGAAAGGAATGAAGGGAAAAAAGGAGGAAGGAAGGAAGGAAGGAAGGAAGGAAGGAAGGAAGGAAGGAAGGAAGGAAGGAAGGAAAGAAAGAAGAATTTATTTAGTATCTGTTATGAGACAGGCACTTTATTACAACAGCCCTGGGAGGTAGATGCTTTTATTTTTCTCATTTTACAGAAAAGAAACGACTTACTCAGGATCACACAGCTAGTAAGTGTCCTGAGCCAGATCTGAATGCCAACCTTTCTAAGGAAAAATGAAGCCTAAATTCAGCTAATTTAGAAGATTGATGGCAAAACACATTTTCCTCTTCTTGGCAGGAAGATGTTGGACTGCAGATGCAAAGTGAAGCATATGTTTTCAGACATGTTTGACACCTTGGCTTGTTTTCTTTACTTCTTTGCTTCAAGAGAGGGTTTTATTGCTGGGACAGGTGGGAAGCAGAGGTATCAAAATGAAGCAAGAGTGAGGGGAAAATCATTGGAAAGTAGCATCTAAGTAAAAAAAAGTCTTGATAAAGCATATTTTTTTAAAAAAAGATAATTTGTAGTGGGCATGATAGAGTGAATGTAAGCTGATGTGATTAGACTAACTAGATTTCAGCTGATCTGATGAATAGGTTTCATGTATTATCAAATTTATTGATTTGGTTCATAAATAAACCAGAGGCAATGTGGCACAATGATAGAGAGTTAGCTTCAAAGGTTGGAAGACTGTGGCTCAAGCACCACTTTTATTCCTTAATGGATTGTTTTACAGATTTGTTATGATTGGGATACTCTCCCTCCTTGACTAATGAATAGGGCAGACTGCCCATCCATGACTTTATATCTTTTTTATCCTTTGCAACTATTATTCATATCCTTCCATAAAATCAAAAGGCTCTGTGACACTAGGCTATTGACTCTCTCTGTGCAAGGTACAAATATCTCTCCTCTAGGCAGCTCTCTAGGATCACAGGGTCTTCATGAAGGAAATCCTTCTCCAAATGAAATCATATATCTAATCCCAATCCTCATCTGTTTTGTTGTTGTTGCAAGTCATTTCAGTCCTAGCTGACTCTTCCTAACACTAGTTGAGTTTTCCCTTGATAAAAATACTGGAGTGGTTTGCCATTTCCATCTCCAATTCATTTTACAGCAGAGGAAACTGAGGCAAACAAGATTAAATGACTGGCCCAGAAATACACTGCTAGTAAGTGTCTGAGACCAGATATTAATACAGAAAGTTATATTTTCTTGACTTCAGGTCTAGCTCTCTACCCAGTGGACCACCCAGTTGCCCCTCTCTCTGTTAATTTTAATAATAATAACAGCTAACATTCATATAGTTAACTTTTTTCTCATTTTATTGTGAAAAAATCAATTATTTGCAAGTTGCATGTAGAACACCAGTCCTTGCTGAGAATTTTAATTTTTCTGTGAAAATATTGACTTAGATTGTCTAGAATGCAAAGAAATACAGCTCATTCTTGTGAAACTGAGGTACATAATCTCCCAATGCTAAGTAGCAAGAGCCATAATATATTAGGACTATTCAAAGAATTATGGCAGCAAATGGAATCTTGGTTGGTTATGGAGCATGGAGTTGTTATGCTCAAGTCAACACTTAAGAGAAAAATATTTTGGTAGTTTAACAGAAGATGAATTGGGGAGGGGAAAGACTTGACTTAGGGAGACCACATAGGAAGCCATTGCAAAGGTATAGGTATTCACCTAAAATAATATATATAAAATAAATATATATTTATATGTATAATATAATATTGCAAAATAATCTATAATATATTATATATAATAACATGATATTTAAAATAAATTATATAAGCATAATATAATATATAATAATATATAAATATATATAAAAATAGTATACAGAATAGCAGCAGATTTGAACTCAGATTCTGCTGACTCCAGGGCTGTTGCTCTAATCATTGAGCCACCTGGTTGCTTGCCCCTCAATGTTCTTGTCACCACAATACATTCTATTTCTACTGAAAATACAAATTATACTACTCAATTGAATTTGTCCTTTAGTGCATTATTCCAAAACCCTAACTAATATAGGACCCTTTGGGACTTTACCCCAGGACACTAAAACTGGGTGATGGGAATCTCTCAAGGGGAGACCTCTTCCTCTCTCAGTTCTCCCTACAATAACCATTCTTGTTCTCTTGACAAATTAGAATGGACAGAAGCAGACTTCTGTTACCCTACTCCCTACAGTTCCCCACCTTATACCACTTAATTGAATTTGACCCTAAGGTACCAGAATCCCCCCATATCTATTGCACCCCATTCTTTTGAAAAAAAAAGCCCATTATGTCAAGAATGTCCTGAGACTGGCAGCAGGATGCTAATGTTTTGTGCAGGGTCCAGCAAAGAATTAACTGGCAAAGAAGATAAAAATGCAACAATAAATAGTATGATCGAATTAAGAAAGAGATCATTTTAAGTTTAAAATGGGAAAATACTTCCTACCAATAAGGATTTCTGTAGGAAGGACCTCATGACGAAAATAATAGAAGGAATTAGACATTTGAGCAGAAACTAGGAAAAAAAATTAAAAACTAGTTCCTGTCAAATCTATCATCATCCATATTTTCCCCTTCCAAAACAACATAATTTAGTTTCTCAGACTATATGATCTAACAAGAAAAAGCTATAGTACAGAAATGATTATGAGTCACAGAGTTCTTTGATGAGAGTTGCTAAAAGAAAATTCAATATATTAGTAAAATCACATTATTAAAATATTATAAATAGCTATTTATTCATCAATCATATAATGGTCAAATGGGAATTCACCAGACAATCTATATGGACACTTAGGAATTAGATGTTTTCAAAGAACTAATTAAAAACCAACAATTCCAAAAAGGATATATTTATACAAAAGCTAATTGAACATGGTTTTAACATGTGCTTGTTTAAACAAGAGCCAGTTGATTATGCATCAATGACTAGACAACAAATATACAATTTAGCAGTAACAAAGCGGGTATTTTTCAAGTGTGTCACTGATCCAAAGTCAATATGCTGATTAGTGAGACAAAATATTGAATCCAGAAAGAAAACAGTTGTTAACAATGGATAGTCTACATAGAATTTTTAATTTATTTAAAACTTTCAGAGAGGAAAAATGTAAATTCCCACCCCATATCTTTACAGACAGAACTTACTTCAGATACAGTTTTTCATATTTTAGCTGAATAATTTTTGTATAAAAATTTGTAAATAAAGGTAATTTATTTTTGGTTATTTAATATGATAATATTTATTATGTTACATTTTTATTTATTAATTTTTTTGGTTTTTGCAAGGCAAAGGGGTTAATGACCTGCCCAAGGTCACACAGTTAAGTAAGTATTAAGTGTCTGAAGTCAGATTTGAACTCAGATTTTGTCCTTCACTTTTGAAGACCATGACATCAGGGAGATGATGCTATGACAAGCTCATGAATTGGATTTGAGTAATGGGGGAGGGGGGTGGGGGTGGGGGGTGCTGTGCTGAGTCACTAGTCTCACTTTCTCCTCCAAAGCCATCTGGGTCCAGTGGTGGCATATGAATGGAGATGGCCCTGAATGTGAGGCAATCAGGGTTAAGTGACTTGCCCAAGATCAAACAGCTAGTTAGTGTCAAATGCCAGAGGCTGAGGGTTTGAATTCAGGTCTTCCTGACTCCAAGGCCAAAGCTCTATCCATTGAGCCACGTAGCTGCCCTAGTGTATTATGTTTTAATTAATTTTTATTTTATTGTAAACTTAAATAACAAAGAGTATATACATGGTAGAACAGAAAAAGACTGTTGTACATGATGTTGCAGGTCTCTATCATATACAGTTTTCTTTTATTTTTAAATATACAATAATTTAGGCATGATAGGGCATGCTCAGTGACCTGAGAGGCAGAGACTGCCAGATAATATTGGACTTGGGAGTTCTGAAGGAGTAAGCTATGTGGATCAGGTGTTTGCAATAAATTGCATATTAATATGGTGACTTTCCAAGGGTGGATGGTCACCATGTTCCCTAAGAAAGGTCAAGTCAGTCCACATCAGAAACATAGCAAGTTAAAGGTCTCATGTCAATCAGAAATGAAACTGGGATAGTGAGTAGCCCTTGCATTCTAGTTTGGATAAGAGAGAGAGAGTTCATCTTTAAAAATATCTACATATACATGTATATATCAAAGAAAATTATCCTGATATCTTAGCTCCAGAGGGCAAAATAGAAATAGAAAGAATCTACCAATCACCCCCTGAAATGAGATTTCCCCCCCAAAAAAAAGCTCTGAGGAAGAGTAATAGCTAAATTCCAGAGTTCCCACATCAAAGAGAGCATAGAAAGAAACAATTCAAATGTCACAGAGCCTCCACACAAGATTTAGCCTGTTTAAGAAGTGTAAGATTCAGAATATGGAATTCAAGATGGTTAAGGAGTTAGGATTACAACCCCAAAATAACCTACTTACTTCAGGAGGAAAAATAGATATTTAACAAAACAGAGGACTTTTAAATGTTTCTCATGAAAAGATCAGAGCTGAATAGAAAATTTGATTTTCAAATAGAAGACCAGAGAAGCAGAAAGAAGTGAAAGAGAAAACATAAGAGACTCAGTAAAATTAAACTGTTTACATTCCTATATGGAATTAAACTGTGAATTTTATCATCATTGAAGCAGTTGGAAACAATCTTGATATACAGAGGGCACAGGTATGAGTCAATTGCTTTGGGATAACCTAAAAAAAAGGAAAGGATGAGAAAGAGGGATGCACTGGGAGAAGGGAAAGGGGGAGAGAGAGAGAGAGAATTGGGGAAAAAATTATCTCACATGAAAGAAGTGGACAAGAAAGAACTTTATTGCAGTAAAGAGGGAAAGGGAAGGGTGGACAGTGCTTGAATCTCATCCTAATCAGGATTGGTTCAAAGAAAAAAATCTATTTATATACACATACATGCATATATACATATATATGCATACATACATACATACATACACTTAGTTGGATATAGAAATCCTTCTATGTTACCCAACAGAGAAATAGTAGCAGAAGGGGATAGGAGAAAGGCAAGATGATTGAAGAGAGGGAAGATTAAGGGAGTGAGTGGTCCAATGCAAAACATTTTTGAGGAGAGATAGGATAAAAAAGACAAAAAAGGATACACAGCAGAAAACAGAATTGAAAGAAATACACAGATAGGATTCACCACTGTGAATGTGAATGAGATGAGCTCACCTATAAAACTGAAATGGATAGCAGAATGGATCTGAAACAAAAATTCAGCAATATGTTGTTGACAAGAGACAAAATAAGGAGATGGAGCACAATCTATTATATTTCAATTGAAGTAAAAAAAAAAGACCACAATCTTGATCACAGCAAAAAGCAAAAAAAAAGAACTAATTAAAAGATAATTAGAGAAACCACATTTTGATTAAAAAGTACCATAAACTATGAAACTATGAAGTAATAGCAAAACTTTTTATAAGTTTCCTTGATAGACCTTTTTTTCTCAAATATATAAGGAACTAAGTTTAAATTTATAAAAATAAGAACCATTCTCCAATTAATAGGCAGAATAAGCAGTTTTCAGAAGAAATCAAAGCTTTTTATAGTGATACAAAAAAATGCAAAAGAGAAATGCAAATTGAAACAATTCTGAGTAACCACCTTATAATTAACAGAAATGACAAATGCTGGAAGGAATGATCAAAAACAGGTACACTAATGAATTGGTCCAACCATTGTTGAGGACAGTTTAGGACTATGTCAAAGAACTATAAAACCATGACTCTGACTCAGTAATACCACTACTAAGTCTGTTCCTCAAAAAAGATCCAAGAAAAAGGAAAAGGACCCATGTGTACAAAAATATTCATAGTAGCTCCTTTTGTGATGACAAACAAAAATGGAAACTGAGGGGATGTACATTAATTAGGGAATGACTGAATAGTTCATGGATAGAGTGTTGAACCTGAGGGCAGGAAGACTCATCTTCCAGTGTTTAAATCTGGCCTCATAGCTGTGTGACCTTGGGCAAGTCACTTAACTTTTGCCTCATCTGTAAAATGGGCTGGAGAAGGAAATGGCAAACTGCTTTGGTATCTTTGCTAAGACATCACTGAAAAAAATGAATAACAAAACCTAGAGCTGGAAGAGACCCCAGACACCATTCAGCCTGGGAGGTCTCAGCCATTTTTTGTCATGAACTTATGTTGTCAGATGAAGACAATGAACCCCTTTTCAGAATAACATTTTTAAATGAATAAAATATGAAACACAGAATTACAATGAAAACCAATTATACTGAAATACAATTATCAAAATATTTTAAAAACAAGGTTATGGATTCCAGATTAAGAGCCCCCTTGCTTTACAGTTGAGAAAACTAATCAAGATTACATGGATAATTAGTATGGTGGAGAGGACAGTGAAGAGGGACTTTAAACCTATTTTGCCAAACTTCAGAATATATTGTCTTTTCATAGTAATGTATTGCCTGCCCATAACTTTTATATTTTAAATTTTGAAGGCTTAACAGTTAAAAAAAATTCCAGCAAGGAAGGAAAAGGGGAATTATATGAAGAGAATGCTCCAGATATGCAGAGACTTCACCAAACAACTTGGTTATTTTAAAAAAGATTTTTTTACAGAAGATGGAAGCAAAGGCAGGAAATAGAGAATGAAAATAAAAATAGGCGAGCTAAAGATCAGAATGAGGTAAGGTTGACAATGAAAGTGAAGGGCAGCAACAAAAGCAAAAATGTTTTTAAAATGGAGGAAAGAGAAGCATCAAAGAAGGGAGAGAAATGCTTCTTGAATGATAATAACTGACAACAAAGAAAGTATAATTACTCAATTTTAATTATATTTCTGTTTTCTCTATAAAGTAGAATGACCTTAGAACTGAGAATGACAAGACAAAAATTGTTAACAGGAAGATCTAACCAAGGAAATAGTAAAGAGGAACGACTTGCCCCTTGATGAATTCAAGTTACCTAGACAAGAGAACTCAGTAAAGGGAAAAGAAAAGAAATGGGAAAGGGAATACTATATACTTTAAAATAACTTAAAATAATACCTCACTGTGAATTTTAAGTAAGGGTAAAGCAGTCATCCAGTCAAAAGCCTACTTAGGAAAATGGGCAATGAGGTAATAAAATGAAAATTATATATGCCCGCATTATTTGGAAAATTCTAGATTCAGCTAAAAAGTTGATTGAGGGGCAGCTAGGTGGCACAGTGGATGGAGCACATGCCCTGCAGTCAGGAGTACCTGAATTCAAATGTGACCTCAGACACTTAATAATTACCTAGCTGTGTGGCCTTGGGCAAGCCACTTAACCCCATTTGCCTTGCAACCCCCCCCCAATTTTTTTAAAGTTGATTGAAACAATAATTTGCAAAGTATTTCAAATGTCATAGTGATTGCTCTCCAAAATGGATCCCAATTCTATAAACAGTGTATTAGTGTCACAATCTTTCCACATCCATTCTAAAATTCTTTACAAATTTGACCTCATTTGATGAACTAGCCAACATGATGGAGCATTAGGTCTATGTTATTTGACAGGGCAGCTAGGTGGCACAATGATAGGTCATTGGACTTGGCAATCAAGAAATTCTTCCTGAGTTCAAATTCAGCTTCAGACATTTACTAGTTGGGTGACTCTGGACAAGTTAGTTAATATTGTATTTTGGTTACAATAAGGAAATGTAGAATACTGTGGATAAGTTCACTTACCTTGGCAGTATACTTTCCAGGGATGTCCACAAAGGTGATAAATTTGATACATACATTGCCATGGCTACGCAAGCATTTAGGAGGCTAAGAAAAAGAAAATATAGGAGAGAAGAATCAGAAGGACTACAGTGCTGATTTTATTGTTGTATGCCTGTGAAACTTGAGCAGTCTACCAGTGCCATACCAGAAATTAAATCATTTTCCTGTGAATTGTCTTAAGAAAAATTCTGAAGATTGACTGACAAGAGAAGGCACCAAACACTGCTGAGGTCAAGCATTCAAACTCTGCAGCAGAAAGAACAACTCCAATGGGCTGGTCAAGTAGCCTAAATGCCAACCGCACATTTACCTAAAAGACTATTTTATAGAGAACTTACACAAGGTAAGCACTCACCCAAAGGTCATGAAAAATGGTACAAGAAGAAATATAAGAAACATGCTCAAGGTCTCTCTGAAGAACATCAGTTTCAATTGTTTGACATGGGAAATGATGGCCTAAGGTGTGCCTGCATCAAAAAAGGTACTGTACTCCAAGAATAAAGTATAACAAAGTATAAATATATATTATTAATATATTATGTATATAATATTAATACATTATAAATAAGGCATATATCTAAAATAAAGTATAATCACAAAGGAAACATGAGACACAAATTTCACAAATCTAGAGACATCTCCATCCCAAATATTCAAATGTCCTATTTGTGTCTAACTAGTGGTAGAATCTTCCCACCTCATACTTGGATAATTAGCCACAGTCTAATAGATGGTAACTTGACATCAACACATCCTCTTTGAGTAGAAAGGGCTGTCACCAACAACCACCACCATATTTAAAAAGTCATGGGGAAGGCAAGAAGTGTTCACCACTTGAGAAGGATAAATGTCCTGATTTTCAGAAAGGGAAGAGGATAGATTCTTTTAACTATTAATCACTGAACTTGATTTGGAATCCTGGGAGAATTTTAGAAATGATCAAAAAGATAGTGAATATTTAAAGAAAAGAGAGATGATTACAAAGAGTCAGAGTCAGTTTTCAATAATAGGTCTCACCAGACTAGCTTTTTCTTTTCTTTTTCTTTTTTTTCCTCTTTATTGCAAGCTGTCTCCCTCCTTTCTTCCTAACCCTGTACTAGAGAAGGCCAACATTTTACATTGATATATAAATATATGTGTATATATAATTATTATTCATATTATATATAATATTCATACATATAATTATTTTATGTAATATAATTATATTATATGATTATATATGTATATAAAATTATATATGGATATAATTATAAAATTATACAAAATATTATATATAAGAAATCAAACAATATATACTACTATATATCAGTTCTTTTTACTGTCGTAAATTCATTGTTGCTAATTTGCTCAGAACAACTCAGTCATCCAGATACTCTTCTAATATTTGCTGTATACAGTGTTCTCTTGGTTCATCTTGTTTCATTCTTTATTATTTCATAAAAGGTTTACAAATTTTAAATGAACCTGTTTATCATTTCATACAATGCAGTAATATTCCATCACAATCATATACCATGACTTATTCAGCCATTTCCCAACTGATAGATATTCCCTCATTTTCCAATTCTTTGCTACCATAAAGAGAGCCACTTCAAATACTTGAGAGCATAGAGGTTCTTTTCCTTTTTCCCAATCACTTTGGGAAACAGACTTAATAGTGTTCACTAGATCAAAGGAAATAGACAGTTTTATAACTCTAGGCATAATTCCAGATTGTTCTCCAAAATGGTTGGATCAATTCACAGTTCATCTTGCAGTATATATTAGTCCCAATCTTTCCACATTCACTCCAACATTTGTCATTTTCCTCTTCAATAATTTTAGTCAATCTAATAAGTCTGAGATGCTATCTCAAAGTTGATTTAATTTGCATTTCTCTAATTAAGAATGGTTTAAAGCATTTTTTCCATTTGACTATAAACTTTTTTCCTAAAAACTGCCTATTCATATCCTTTGACAATTTATCAATTGAGTTATAACTCATTTTCTTATAAATTTGATAAAGTTCTCTATTTCAGATATAAGGTCTTTATCCAAGAAACTGTTCATAAAAGTTTTTTCCCCCAATTTTTGGCTTTCCTTCTAATCTTGGCTTGTTTTATTTGTTCAAAACTTTAAAAATTTAATGTAATCAAAATCTATCATTTTATATCTCATAATTCTATTTCATTTATTAATGAAATTTTCTATTCATAAATCTGATAGGAGTTTCATATGCTATTAAAAATATTTTATGATATTTCTATCTAGGTCATATATCCATTTTGACCTTATCTTGATAAATGGTGTAAGACATTGGTCTAAATCTAGTTTCTGCCAGACTGCTCTGCAGTTTTCCCCTGAAAAATTTTTTTAACCAAATAATGAATTCTTATTCCAAAAACTTAAATCATTACATTTATCAAGCAAAAGGTTACTATAATGATTTTCTACTGTGTAATGTATATCCACTCTATTCTACTGATCTATTTTTCTATTTATTTTTTGTTTGCTTGTTTTACCTTTCTATTTCTTAGCCAGTACCAGATGGTTTTGATAAATACTGTCTCAATATAGTTGAAAATCTGGGAGCAATTGATCTCCTTTGTTTATATTTTTCAATATTCTTTTGATATTCTTGTTTCTAGTTCTTCCAAATGAATTTTATTATTTTTTTCTAGCTAAAATTTTTGTTTTTAGCAATTTGATTGGGATGATACCAAATAAATAGATTAGGTAAAATTTTCATTTTTATTATATTGGAATGGCCCACTCATGAGTAATAAACTTCTTCTGACTTTGTTTGAATTTATATTCATCCAATTCCTGAGTTTGTCTTGGCAGGTATACTTCCAAGTATTTTAAATTGTCTACAGCTATTTTAAATGAAGTATTTCTTACTATCTTTTCTTGCAGGACTTTCTTGGTGATATATAGAATGCTGATGATTTATGTAGATTTATTTTATCTCCTACTACTTTGCTAAAATTATTATTTCAATTAACTTTTTAGTTGAATCTTTAGAATTTTCCAAGCATGCCATCATTTTATATGCAAAAAGAGATAATTTTGGGGGGCAGCTAGGTGGAGCAGTAAAGCACTGGCCCTGGAGTCAGGAATACCTGGGTTCAAATCCGGTGTCACACACTTAATAATTACCTAGCTGTGTGGCCTTAGGCAAGCCACTTAACCCCATTTGCCTAATGAAAAAAAAAAAGAGATAATTTTCATACATCATTCCCCATTCTATTTCCTTCAATTTTCTTTTGCTTGTCTTATTGTTATGGCTAGCATTTCTAATACAGTATGGATTAATATTGGTGATACTGGGCCCCCTGAAATGCTCTTGGCTCCCTGAGGGTCCCTGATCCCTGACCTTCTTCCCCAAAACTAGGGGCTCTGCTCCCCTGTAGCCACATTCTGGAATTCCATCTGGTCAGCTCATTCTGGTCCTGATTCTTGAGGGTCCCTCAATCTTTTCAACAGTGGTCCAACCCCATCACATGGAGTGAAAGTTCCCAAACTGAGGTTGCCTCTAAGGCTGGCTATTTGTTGACTTGGTTGTATCTGTCCAGAATTATCTGTATTTCATTCAGGCCCTGGTCACCACCCACAGAGATCAGATCTTTCTTAGCATCTTCCAAAGTTGTCTAAGGCTGGATGACTATTTAACCCCAGTTTTTAATTATTTCTTTGGCTCTAAAATTCACGATAATAATAATAATATATATAAAATAATATATAAAATATATAAAAATATATAAAAATAATAATATATAAATTCACTATAATAATAATAATTTTAAATTATTTGGGGTGGGGTCAGGGGTGTGGCATTTGAGAGTATCAGATAACTTCATTTCTTATTCTTCCATTTGTCCATAATTCCTCTCTTATTTTCCTTTTTTTTTTTTTTTGAAGACACACTAAATTCCTCTATGACCATTAGATTGTAAACTCTTTGAGGGCAGAGCCTATCTTCAGCTTATTTTTGTAAATATATTTTTTGTATTTTTGCACTTAAATGTTTATGGATTAAGTGATAGATAAGGAGAATGGTGTAGCTACAGTTTTGCTAGCTATTACCAAAGTATTTGATAAAATATCTTGTACTATTTTTATAGAATATAGAGATGCAGATTAAACTGTTTTACAATGAGCTGGATTCACAATTACATGAATGTCCTGAATCCAAGAGGACTCCTTAAGGATTCCAGGATAACTCAACCCCATTATGTCTGATTACTTTATCAGTAACTTGAATAAAGGTATATATGGCCTTTATTCAAACATATCAAATCTGCCATCGTCCCAAAGCTGAGGAGGATGGCTGGATGACCAGCAGGATTCAGAAGGATCATAGTAGGCTTGACCATTGCTCTGGATCTATTCATATGAAACTCATCAGGGAGAAGTAAGGTCTTATACTTCAGCTCCAGAAATCAATGTCACAAAACAGGATGGGAGAGGCATGGCCAGATGGCATTTAAAAAAAAAAAACCCTGGGGTTTGTAATGGGTTTTCAGTTCAATAAGAGTATGGTAGACGGAAAGGTAATGGAGTCTTCAGTTGTATTAAAAGTCACACTTCTAGTAATAAGGAGGCAACAGTTGTTCTGTAGTCTGTCTTGGTTAGACCACAAGAGCCTCAAGTAAAATCCCTTAGACTACCAGCCCTGTTTCCAGGCAGAGACCAGGGAAGCAGACCTTGCAGAGGATGTGACTTGGTGGTCAGAGCTTCTAAAGAGGAAGAAAAGAAAGTTTCGTTTACCAAAGTATTCAGCTGTGTGGACCATTATGGTTTTATTAATAAAAATAGTATTTTAAAAAAGGATATTACCAACTGCTTGGCTATTTCAGTGTAAGGACAAGGCCCCACAGCTGAAACCTATTTGGAGGGTGTCCCCAAAATCTTAGTGTAAATTTAAGTTTTAAAAGCCTTTTCCTTTCTTCTCTCCCTATTCTTTTCTTCCTTTCTTTTTTTCCCTTCCTTCCTTCCTCTTTGCAGAATGTAGAATAGGTCACACATTTTGTATGTTCTATATGGGAATTTGCTTTGACTATGTATATTTTTAAAAATTTTTTAATTTTATTTTCTTCCTCTCCATTTTTCTTTCTCCTATCCTCTCTCCCTCCCTCTTTCCTTTCCATCCTCCCCCTTCCATCTTTCTTTCTTTCCTTTTCTGTTTTTTCCCTGCTTTCATTTATTTTCTTCCTTTCTTTCTTTCCATGTACCCCCACCTCCTTTTTAGCCTTCTTTCATATATTGTTGTCCCCCATTATATAAGCTCCTTGAGGGTAGGGGCTGTCTTTCTGATTGTTTTTATATTTCCAATCCTAGTTCGCAATCAGCCACATAATGGCTTAATGGGTTGAACTAAATAGTCTCTGAGGTCTCTTCCAATTCTAAAATTTTTTTATTCTATGAGGACCTCCTTGAATTGTGAAGGTGACAATCTGGATCTTTGAAGACTAAAAAAGCATGTGTTTTTGTTTCTCTAAACAAGAATATCCTTCTAGTGATTCTAAATTGGAATGAATTATAGAAAACCATTATCTTAAAAGGAACACTATGTTTCTACATGGTTGGTGTGTGTAGGTTTCCAGGATATCGTTAAGGATGTCTTGCGGGTAAGAAGAACAACAACACACATTGAGGGCATGTTGGTCATGTAGCTGGAGGAAAGAATGACACAGATAGACCAAGTAATGCAATGGCTCAAGCATTATGATAGCATTCAAAAATGAACCAGAGCAAGGTTCCTGATGGATTGGATAAATGCTTCTTTGAGAACATATGAAAAACGGGGCAGCTAGGTGGCGTAGTGGATAAAGCACCGGCCCTGGAGTCAGGAGTACCTGGGTTCAAATCCAGTCTCATACACTTAATAATTACCTAGCTGTGTGGCCTTGGGCAAGCCACTTCACCCCATTTACCTCGGAAAAAACCTAAAAAAAAAAAAGAGAACATATGAAAAGATGTGGATCAAAAAAAAAAACCTTAAAAAAAAAAAGAAAGAAAAGATGTGGACCAGGAGAAGAATATATAGAAAGAAAACAAAAGTATCTAGGGTCTATGAGATTATAGATCCATTGAAATATTAAAGTACATATTTAAAAAAAGATAATATTTTATTTTTATGTCTTTTTTTTAAAGGATAAGGATTACATTTCAAATTTCCTCAGGCAAATGGTTTCTTAGTAATTTTTTTCCTATAATAAAAAAATCTAAGTTGTTTGTAGATGTTCTAAAAAAAAACCCACCAACAATTCTGGGTCATTGCTAACCTTTGATGGTTTTAAAAAAACAGAGGTGGGTAGATTATGAATTGTTTCTTCCTGTAATTAAATATGTTCTTCCATTAAACAGCAAGCTAGGCAAGCCCTTACTGTAGCACTTTCTCTAGTTCCAGGTTTCACAGTTTTAAGGATGTACAGAGGTTAGGATGAGGACTTGGAGGAGAATGTGGTGATTAAAGGATCTATTAAAATTTTTACAAGCCCTATTAGAATTTAAAGAACTGAGATGACAATACAATAATTAGTTTGGGGCCATTTAGTCTGCCTGGGGACCAGGGTTGTATGCAGGTACTCTGTATAAATGGGGTCCCATAAATTGTTACAGGGCACATAAAAATGTGAACACAAAAGAATGCTGAGATCTGATATATCTTCTATGGTCTTAACTGATGATTTTGCTTTGGTTAGTTGGCTTGAATTCAATATTCCCAAGTGAATGATCTTTATTAGGAGAGGTAATTTCCTCACCCAAGATGACCCTATATCATTGAAACCATAGGTTCAGGTTCTATCCCTACATATGTACACATCCCCAGCCTCTACAGTTGTCACTAGCCCTTTGCCTTCATTGAGAATATTTTTCCTTTGAGTAACTCTAGTATCTTTCACTTGAGAGACCATTTCTTGCTTATTTTTTTTACTATTCCTAGTTCCTAGATCGTCATTGCACATAGTGAACCCTTTAATGTTGAAGAAATGAATGCATATCTTGCATATTCCCCCCCACCCCCACCCCCAGTATCAAGAAATCCCAGCACCTAATATTAACTCAGTTGAGAATTCTTGGGGAAGTGGGGGTGGAATGTCAACCCTTGACTGCTACAATCCTGTCAACAGCTCAGATTCCAGGGAATCCTGTGTGTGTGAAAATCAACATTTATTAAACTCTTACTATTTGCCAGGTCCTATGCTATACACTAGAGATACAAAGGAAGGCAGAATGAGTGTCAGAAGCCCATGGTCTAATGGAGAAGACCACATGGAAACAACTATGTACAAACAGGTTATGTATTAGCTCTTGATCAGGCGGTAGGAGTGATGGCTGACTGGGGAGGGGGAAAGAGTGGAAGCAGGGCCAGAGGTCAAGTCTGAAAGGTATACATCATAAGTGTTAAATAACTGGAAGAAGTTGAGAATGGAAGAATAAAGCATTTTTAATTGAGCTAACGGGTTAGCCATTCTGGGAATGTCCCACCCACAGACTCACAGGAAAAGGTTCTTATACTTAAGGCTGGGGAGTCACATTAAGCAAGACTTGGTCATCAGAGCAAGGAAACCACTTCATTCTGTCTGTTTTGCCCTTCAAACCATGAATATCAAAGGGATAGGGCAAGGACATTGGGAACTACTGTGGAAACTGGACTAGATCAATCTGGCTTTGTTTACAGGATAAGATCCCAGGTTGGGACTTTGGTTCAGTTCACCCTAACTGGGAGTAAATAGCTTAAGAGTAGGAATGCAAAGGGAGGGGAAACTTTATTCTTTATTAACATCATTCTAGGGCCAGACAAAATTATCAACTTAAAAAAAAATCCTAACCCTAAAAAAAGCTCCTAGAATTATAGAATTTTGAGTTCTACCTGCCTACTGTTGCCATGGAAGTGCCAGACCAATTGATTTCCAGAGCCACAAAACCTTGCCAGAGGTCCCCCACCCCTGATTTAAGAGCAAGTTTTAACAATTTTCTGATACTTGCCATCCTGTTAAAAAGTCCTACTTTACTGGGTCTAAAGTTATGGCTCTCTCACTTTTTCCAAATATATCACTCTTTCTTTCATTTGTTCTCTCTTACCTATTGCTTTTCTTCATCCATCTCCTCTTATGGATTCCTAGAATTTTCAAGTCACCTGGTTTATGGTGTCATTGACCATAGCCTAAAGGGACCCAAAAGGAACCTCAAAGGATAAATAGTCCCTATAATGTCAAACTCAAAAAGAAAGTGGGGGGGGAGGGAACTAAACTGCACAAAAAGATCTCTGTGGATAGTATATTGCCTTACTGTTAAATTACATTGTATTATAATAGTAATTATTAATATTATAAATAATAATATTATCTAGGATTTTTTTGCTTTTGTTTTTGGTTAAAGATTTACCAATTACATTTTAAATTGCTTCCTGCCAGTGATATGAATCACAGGTCACCTTCTGACACTTTAACAATTCCATCCTTCCAATACCCTCATTTTACATAGAAGCCAACAGTAAACTCAGGCCTATACTTTTTCTCAAGTCTAGGGAAAGTGTCCGGTAATAAGGCTAGCTGGGGATAGAACCAAATCTAATACTCAAGAGTCCAGTGGGGACCCTAGATACTCTGCCTTCTTTCTCTCCAACTTTCATTCCTGAGTTGCTCTCTTCTCTATCCACAAAATCAAGAAAATAATAAAGTATAGTAAGAAATGTTTTAAAAAATGGACTATAAAAAACACATCTCATCACATTTACATTTGACTTAGAGTAGAAGTTTTCAAGGACTATTTCTATTTAATTCTGTCTGGTTTGTCTGATCATTTAATAAACATTTATGTAGCACCTACTATGTACCAGGTACTGTGCTAATCACAGGGATACAGAAAACAGGCAAAAGAAAGTTCCTGTGGGGCTGCTAGGTGGCATAGTAGATAGAGCAGTGGCCCTGGAGTCAGGAGGACCTGAGTTAAAAATACAGTCTCAGACATTTAATAATTACCTTAGCTATGTGACCTTGGGCAAGTCACTTAACCCCATTGCCTTGTAAAAACCAAAAAAAAAAAAAGAAAAAAGAAAGTTCCTGCCCTCATGGTGCTTATAATCTAATAGATTAGTAACATAAATTATAAAAATAATCAAAGTTTAAACAAGGTTGAGGCAAATGAGGCACTAGCTTCAAGAATGTAAAGCTAAGGGTATGATAAATGAAACTTGTACCTATTATCCCTGTAAGCATATTATCTCATTAGGATGGAGGGGGCCACAATTTTATATTCTTGGTTTGGTGGCAAAATCAGCTCTGTAGTGTTGTTTCCAATTTATTAGTTATGAACTAATGTACGTGTGGGGTGAATAGTGCTGGGACTGGAGATAGAAAGACCTGAGCTCAAATTCAGCCTCAGATATCTACTAGTGCTGCTGAAACAGCTGGGGTGGGGAGTCAAGAGAGAAAGCTGTGGGTCTTTTGCGTGACCCATCACCATTCTTTGACTTAGGTAGATAAGAAAAGGCATAGACTTTAATTCACAGGTTGCTGCAAATGTTCACAGGTTACTATAACAAATTCACAGGTTATCACAAAAAGTTCACAGGTTACTATAAAAAGTCCACAGGTTGAGTTCTTTAACAAGGTAAAGAAGGTAAGAGTTTTAAGAGTTGTTAAGTTAATCAATGAAGAGACAGCTACAAGCTGGGCTGGGGAGAAAACCAAGGACAACTGAGGAAAGAGAAGGGAAGGAAGCAGCCTTGAGACCATGGCTAGGCTTAAAATCACCTTGGATCCAGCCACATGGAGCAGGGACAACATGGGCGCACCTGGAGAAAGGAAACAGGGCAGTGTACTATCCTGTTGAATCACACAGAAAAAAAAAAGAACAAAGAATAGAGACCCAGACCCTCTTTAAATATACTTCTGTAGTGGGTGGGAGGAAGGAGTTAAAGGAGTGGTAAACACAGGTTAAGGAATGGTTACCATCTGTGCTGTGAGACAATCTACTGCCCATGAACAGCATCTTTTGTGCCTGCCCCAGGGGTGAGTGTACATGACCAAGGATGAGTGGATGTGATCAAAGATGAATATTTATGACCAAGGACAAGTGTACATGACCAAGGAAGGGTGTACATGACTAAGGGTGAATGTACATGACCAAGGACAAATGTACATGACCAAGGACGAGTGTACATGACTAAGGGTGAATGTATATGACCAAGGATGAGTATACATGACCAAGGAAAAGTGTACATGACTAAGGGTAAATGTACAGACCAAGGAAGCATGTACATGACTAAGGGTGAATGTACATGACCAAGGACAAATGTACATGACCAAGGATGAGTGTACATGACCAAGGAAGAGTGTACGTGACTAAGGGTGAATGTACATGACCAAGGACAAATGTACATGACCAAGGACAAGTGGATGTGATCAAAGATGAATATTTATGACCAAGGACAAGTGTACATGACCAAGGATGAGTGTACATGACCAAGGGTCAACGTACATGACCAAGGAAGAGTGTACATGACTAAGGGTGAATGTATATGACCAAGGATGAGTGTACATGATCAAGGAAGAGTGTACATGACTAAGGGTGAATGTACATGACCAAGGACAAATGTACATGATCAAGGACAAGTGGATGTGATCAAAGATGAATATTTATGACCAAGGACAAGTGTACATGACCAAGGAAGAATGTACATATGGGTGAATGTACATGGCCAAGGACAAATGTACATGACCAAGGATGAGTGTACATGACTAAGGGTGAATGTACATGACCAAGGAAGAGTGCATATGACCAAGGATGAGTGTACATGACCAAGGGTCAACGTACATGACCAAGGAAGAGTGTATATGACTAAGGGTGAATGTATATGACCAAGGATGAGTATACATGACCAAGGAAAAGTGTACATGACTAAGGGTGAATGTACATGACCAAGGACAAATGTACATGACCAAGGATGAGTGTACATGACTAAGGGTAAATGTACAGACCAAGGAAGCGTGTACATGACTAAGGGTGAATGTATATGACCAAGGAAGAGTGTACATGACTAAGGGTGAATGTACATGACCAAGGACAAGTGGATGTGATCAAAGATGAATATTTATGACCAAGGACAAGTGTACATGACCAAGGAAGAATGTACATATGGGTGAATGTACATGGCCAAGGACAAATGTACATGACCAAGGATGAGTGTACATGACTAAGGGTGAATGTACATGACCAAGGAAGAGTGCATATGACCAAGGATGAGTGTACATGACCAAGGGTCAACGTACATGACCAAGGAAGAGTGTATATGACTAAGGGTGAATGTATATGACCAAGGATGAGTATACATGACCAAGGAAAAGTGTACATGACTAAGGGTGAATGTACATGACCAAGGACAAATGTACATGACCAAGGATGAGTGTACATGACTAAGGGTAAATGTACAGACCAAGGAAGCGTGTACATGACTAAGGGTGAATGTATATGACCAAGGAAGAGTGTACATGACTAAGGGTGAATGTACATGACCAAGGACAAATGTACATGACCAAGGATGAGTGTACATGACCAAGGAAGAGTGTACGTGACTAAGGGTGAATGTACATGACCAAGGACAAATGTACATGACCAAGGACAAGTGGATGTGATCAAAGATGAATATTTATGACCAAGGACAAGTGTACATGACCAAGGAAGAGTGTACATAAGGGTGAATGTACATGACCAAGGACAAATGTACATGACCAAGGATGAGTGTACATGACTAAGGGTGAATGTACATGACCAAGGAAGAGTGCATATGACCAAGGATGAGTGTACATGACCAAGGGTCAACGTACATGACCAAGGAAGAGTGTATATGACTAAGGGTGAATGTATATGACCAAGGATGAGTATACATGACCAAGGAAAAGTGTACATGACTAAGGGTGAATGTACATGACCAAGGACAAATGTACATGACCAAGGATGAGTGTACATGACTAAGGGTAAATGTACAGACCAAGGAAGCGTGTACATGACTAAGGGTGAATGTACATGACCAAGGAAAAGTGTACATGACTAAGGGTGAATGTACATGACCAAGGACAAATGTACATGACCAAGGATGAGTGTACATGATCAAGGAAGAGTGTACATGACTAAGGGTGAATGTACATGACCAAGGACAAATGTACATGACCAAGGACAAGTGGATGTGATCAAAGATGAATATTTATGACCAAGGACAAGTGTACATGACCAAGGAAGAGTGTACATAAGGGTGAATGTATATGACCAAGGACAAATGTACATGACCAAGGATGAGTGTACATGACTAAGGGTGAATGTATATGACCAAGGAAGAGTGCATATGACCAAGGACGAGTGTACATGACCAAGGGTCAACTTACATGACCAAGGATGAGTGTACATGACTAAGGGTGAATGTACATGACCAAGGGTCAACTTACATGACCAGGATGAGTGTACATGACTAAAGGTGAATGTACATGACCAAGGAAGAGTGCATATGACCAAGGATGAGTGTACATGACCAAGGGTCAACGTACATGACCAAGGAAGAGTGTACATGACTAAAGGTGTATGTACATGACCAAGGATGAGTGTACATGACTAAAGGTGAATGTACAGAGCAAGGACAGTGTATATGACCAAGGACGGGTATACCTGACCAAGGACGAGAGTACCTGACCGAGGACAGTGTACCTGACTGAGGACAGTGTATATGACCAAGGACGAGTGTACCTGACCAAGGACAGTGTATCTGACCAAGGACAGCATATATGACCAAGGACAGTGTACCTGACCAAGGACAGTGTATATGACCAAGGACAGCGTACCTGACCAAGGACAGCATATATGACCAAGGACAGTGTACCTGACCAAGGACAGCGTAGCTGACCAAGGACAGCGTATATGACCAAGGACAGCGTACATGACCAAGGACAGTGTACCTGACCAAGGACAGCGTATATGACCAAGGACAGTGTACATGACCAAGGACAGTGTATATGACCAAGGACAGCGTACCTGACCAAGGACAGTGTATACGACCAAGGACAGTGTACCTGACCAAGGACAGTGTATATGACCAAGGACAGTGTACCTGACCAAGGACAGTGTATATGACCAAGGACAGTGTACATGACCAATGACAGTGTACATGACCAAGGACAGTGTATATGACCAAGGACAACGTACCTAACCAAGGACAGTGTATACGACCAAGGACAGTGTACCTGACCAAGGACAGTGTATATGACCAAGGACAGCGTATATGACCAAGGACAACTACTTAGGTCCAGCGTAGCTTCAGATTTTCAAGGACAAAGGAATAGTGGGTGTCTGTTGCCAGACTCGGCGCTACACGGGGTACACCTGTCAACACTTTGGAAAAATGGCAAGATTTGTTCCCAATTCCAAAGCACAGGGCAGTCCTCGTGTTTGGCCTGAGTTCCCCGGCCTGGCTCTCTCCGCCACCCTGGGCAAACCAGTGCACGCTGCCTACCTCAGTGTCCTTCCTAAGCCGAGGGGAGGCCGTGCCAAGTCAGTGGCATGCCCGTGCCCGGGGCCCGGTGAGGAGCCCGGGCTGGCCAGGGGCAGGGCTGCTGAGGGGCCCGTCCCCGCAAGGGCTGGGGCGGGCCGCGCGCTGGAGCCGGACTTCCAGCCCCGACCCCCAGGTCCCTCGGGTCCCGGTTCGGCCGGACAGCTTCGATGGCGGCGGGGGGCTTCAGGACCCGGTGCTGCTCGGGCGGCTCAAGGTCAAAGCCTCCGGCCCCGCCGCGCACACGGACGGCCCCGCACGCCGCGACCCCCGGGGCCGGGCGCCGGCCGGGAGGGGCGGGGCCGGGCCGCGGCGCGCGGCGGCGCATGCGTGCAGCGGGGAGCCCTCCGCGCCGGGCGGCGGGGGGCGGGGCGGAGCGCCGGGGGCGCGAGGCAGGCGCGCGGCGTCCTCCGAGGCTCGCGCCCGCCCTCCCCCCGCCCCCGGCCCCGCGCGCCCCGCGCGCCCCGCCAGGCCGAAACGCTTTCTCCCGGCATGCAGCGCGGGGAGGGATTTAACTCCAAGATGGCGGACGGCCCGGATGAGTACGAGAAGGAAGCGGGCTGCGTCCCCATTCTGCATCCCGAGGTGAGCGGCCGCGCCGGGCCCGGGCTGGGCCGCGGCCCCGCACTCTGCCCCTGCCCCGGGCCGCGGGGCGCGCGGGGTGCGGCCGGGCGGCGGCCCGCGGCGGGGGCGGCGGCCCGGGCGGGGCGGGGGAGGGGGCGCCTCGGGCCGGCGGGGCGGGGGAGGGGCGAGCCCCGGGGGCGGGCCCGCCGTGACAGCCCCTGGGGGGGGGGCCGCGGGCCGGGGGCGCGCACGGAGGAGGCGGCCCCACGCGTCCGGGGCCCGCGGCTGTGGGCGCTCAAGGTCGCGTGCGGGCGCCCGCCGGGGCCGGGCCCAACGCCTGTGAGGGGCAGCGGGCCCGGGGCTCCCCTCCCCCGCTTGTTTACCCGAGGGGCGCCGCGCGAAGCGGGCACAGCGGGCACAGCCGCCGGCCCCCAGCAGCAGCCGGGCACCACCGGAGAGGCTCGGCGCCCAGCTGCGGGTGGCAGCGTAAACGCTGGCACCGAAACCGTGACCGGAGAGCCGGGCTGTGCGGGGGGCAGGGTGGTCCAGTGATGCCCTGACAGACGCGGTGGCTGTGGAGACGCTCATGGCAGTGCCCGGCGTGCGGCGCTGCCCCGTGGGCCTCACTGCCACCCTGGGGCCAGTACTCACAGTAGCAGTCATGCACACTAGTGCTCATTCTGGTGGTGTTGTCCTAGACCTGCTAATCTTCGGGACGCCGAGGACGTTAATGCTCACATTAACAGTTATAATGCATACTAACGCTAATTCTTGTATGCATTGTTGTTATAGAGATATCAATACTCATAATCATAATGCATAAGGGCTCTATGGTTTGCAGAGCACTGTCCATGCATTTCACACGATCCTCACAGCAAACCAGCGGGGTTTAATGCTAACGTGAATAATTATAATTCATACTAATGCTAATTCTTGTATTCATTGTTGTTATAGAGATATCAGTACTCATAATCATAATGCATAAGGGCTCTATGGTTTGCAGAGCACTGTCCATGCATTTCACACGATCCTCACAGCAAACCAGCGGGGTTTAATGCTAACGTGAATAATTATAATTCATACTAATGCTAATTCTTGTATTCATTGTTGTTATAGAGATATCAGTACTCATAATCATAATGCATAAGGGCTCTATGGTTTGCAGAGCACTGTCCATGCATTTCACACGATCCTCACAGCAAACCAGCGGGGTTTAATGCTAACGTGAATAATTATAATTCATACTAATGCTAATTCTTGTATTCATTGTTATTATAGAGATATCAATACTAATAATTATAATGCATAAGGGCTCTATGGTTTGCAAAGCACTTCCCATACATTTCGTATGACCCTCACAGCAAACCAGCGGGGTTTAATGCTAACATTAGTAATTATAATTCATACTAATGCTAATTCTTGTATTCATTGTTGTTATAGAGATATCAATACTCATAATCATAATGCATAAGGGCTCTATGGTTTGCAGAGCACTGTCCATGCATTTCACACGATCCTCACAGCAAACCAGCGGGGTTTAATGCTAACGTGAATAATTATAATTCATACTAATGCTAATTCTTGTATTCATTGTTATTATAGAGATATTAATACTAATAATTATAACACATAATAGCCAAGTCATGTAGGGCTTTATGGTTTGCAAAGCACTTCCCATATATTTTATATGATCCTCACAGTGGAGTTTCATACTAAGGCTAATTATAATACCTAATAGCCAGGAGTTAAGTAGAGCTATAAGGTTTGCTAAACACTTTCCAAATATTTTCATGTCATCCTTACAGCAAACCACTGAGGTTTAATACTAATATTAATAATTATAATATATACATAATGCATAATGATAATAATACAACAATATCTAATTGTTGTATTATATATTTTATAAACCAGTAATTATAATGCATAATGGCCAGGGTTTGCAAATCACTTTCCATATCATTTCATAAGATCCTCACAGCAAACCAACAACAAAAACAATTAATGGCACAGTGGATAGAATGCCTGTCCTGAAGTTAGGAAGACTCATTTTCCTGAGTTCAAACCTGTCCTCAGACACTTTCTAGCTGTGTGACCTTAGGCAAGTGACAACTCTCTTTGCCTCAGTTTCCTCATCTGTAAAAGGAAATGGCACAATCTTTGCCAAAAAACCCCAAATGGGGTCACAAAAAGCTGGACACAACTGAAAAGTCATTCCAGTTCTTATGGAGAACTCTTAAGGTTTGCAAAACATTTGACATGTTTAGTTGTAAGACATGTGACATGTTTATTTCACTTGATTCAACCCTGGCGGGTAATAATAATAATAGCTGGCATTTTTATAGGTATGTAAAACTTTCAACATATCTTGGCAGAGACTTAGTAAACTGGACTATTTTGGGGGGAAGGGAGCAACTATAGCTAAAGTATCTGTTTTGTTGACTGAAAAACTTTGAAATCTGGGGATTTCTACATTAGAATAATTTCAGCCAGCTCTAGATTTTGTTCTGTGGAATCTCCTATTCAGTCCATTTCTGCAAATATTAAATGCTTCATATGAAAAATACCTATGATGGGTGTTGAAGAGACCACTCTATGCCCAAGAAACTTGCTTTCTAGTCACTTAAACGTTTTTATGTTATGCACTGAGCAATGAGGATAAATCTTTAGCTGAGTTAAATGTTTGTTTGGGGTTATTCTCTATATGGTGTTATCTCCCAGTCTGGAAACCCTCTTCTTCCATGCAGATTGACAGCTCCTCTGCAATTTATAATCTTCAAGAGATGTCCAGAGAGAGCTCTGAGCCAGTAAGTGGCTTTCCCTGTTACATAGGGAAGAGTATGCTTTATGCTTCAGTGAGGAGACTTGTACTCAGGCCTTCCTGGCTTAAAGACTGGCCCTCTATAATCCCAAACTGCCATTGTCACACAGTCATATTGTGTTCTAGGAGTACTACTGTGTTTTACACATAGTAGGTGCTTAACAAGTATTTGGAGTTTGATCTCAAATAAGGATGACTTGTTCTTTGTGAACAAATTACAGTGATAGCAGGACTTTATATGGGACTTTAAACTTTGCAAAATATTTAAAATAATCTCATTTGATCCAGTCATACCCTGTGAGATAGATACTACAAATAGTATTCTCATTTTACAGATAAGGAAACTGAGTTTCAGAGAGGTAACATAATTTGCCTCATTGAGATTTGAATGCAAGCCACTCATGACTTCAAGTGCAGCATTCTTTTTCAATTTTTTAAGGTTTTTTTTTTTTTTTTTTTTGCAAGGCAATAGGATTAAGTGGCTTGCCCTAGACCACACAGCTAGGAAATTATTGTCTGAGGCCGGATTTGAACCCAGGTACTCCTGACTCCAGGGCCGGTGCTCTATCCACTGCGCCACCTAGCTGCCCCTCAATTTTTAACGTTATAGTTTAACATTTAAAATTTTCAGAATCTAGTTCTTTATTGAAAGATGGACTTTTCCTTGTGTTCATTTAAAAAAATAACATCACCAGTAATGGAAATGCCATGGATTCTGTGTATCTGAATTTTAGCTAGGCATCTGACAGTCTTTTGCAATATGATTATGTACAAGAATCAGAAATGGGCACTGGATGGTAGTATTATTAGGTGGTTTCATAGCTGGTAAAACAACCTTGATTAGAATATTGATCAATAGATGTCAAAGCAGAGGAAAAACTTGCTGTAAATAGGGCCTAGTGAGCATTTGTCAGTGACTTGGATGAAGACATAGAAGACATGCTTATCATATTTTCATTTCCCAAGCTGGTAGGGATAGCTACTATTTTGGATAATAGAATCAGGATTTAGAAAATTATTAGGAAGCTGAAATCAGACCGCACTGAAGCAGACTGAATCATGTAACAAGTATTTATTACTTATCATGTACCAGAGTATACAAAGACAGATGCTGTCCCTGCCTTCAAGGAGCTTCCATCGATTGGAGGGGGAAATATTCATAGAAAATTAAATTCTAAATAAATACAAAAATAATGTTTGCCAAGAGGACACTGGCTACAGAGGGAATCAAGATTGACTTGTTAGCATTAATCTGAACTTTGAAGTAAACTAGGAATTTTGAGATATAAGGGGAGGAATGTGTCATTGGTCCATTTTCATAGAGGAGCAGTGATGTCACTGTTGATGTTTTCACTGTCCTTGAATTGGATTTAAGAGTTTGATTCTATTGAAAACAATAGAAGGAAGCTCAGGGACAGACTCTGAAAAATAGAAGTTCCTCATTTGGAAGAAAAATTTTTTTTTCCCAAGGTTTTTGCAAGGCAGATGGGGTTCAGTGGCTTGCCCAAGGCCATACAGCTAAGTAATTATTAAGTGTCTGAGGCCAGATTTGAACTCAGGGACTCCTGACTCCAGGGCTGGTGCTCTAGCCACCTAGCTGCCCCATGTAGGAAGAATATTAAAAAAGTCACTTGTAGGAAGAATATTAAAAAAGTCACTTTGGCAGGAATGTAGAGTGCATGAAAAAGAGTAATGTGAACTAAGTCTGGAAAGGTAAACTGTAGGCAAATTGTGAAGGAAGACCTGAATTCAGTTCCCATCCTTGTGACCTTAGGCAAGTCATTTTTACTTCTCTGTGTATAAGGGTTTTTTTTTCCTCTGTAAAATGAGGTGATTGGACTTGCTAAGGTTTCTCCCAGTTTTAAAATACCTATTCTTATCCTATATAAGTTTGTATTTCATCCAGAAAGCAAGAGGGATGCATGATGAGGGGCAGACTTGTGTTATAGGAATATCAATTTGAAAAATATCTGAGGAATAAATTGAGGAGGAGCAATGTTGGAGGGGCAACAGTCAGCCTAAAGAGGAAGATTTTGCAGTAGTCCAGGCAAGAGATAATTGGAACCCAAATCAGGCAGTGTGAGTGGAGAAAAGGAGATGACTATGAGCTACAGTATGGAATTAGAATTGATAAATCTTGTCAGTTGTTTGGCTATGATTGGTGAGAGAGAGAGGATAAAATTAAAGATGACATTGACATCTTCCATGGAGATGAGGACAAGGTAAAAAGAGCACAATTTAGGGCTTAAAAATGTGTGCTTTTTTTTTGGACTTATTTTGTTATCAATTTGTAATTTTGTTATTATCTTTTTTGTTCTTATTTTGAAATACAATTAGAAATGCCCAGATAGCAGCTGGTTTATATAAGACTGAATTCAGGAGAGATAAGGTTTGGATATATGGATATGGTGGTATTTTGTATAAAAATGATAGTCGATGCCATTGAGTCTGATGAGATTACCAGTAGGGAATAGGAATAGATTTAAGAGACATTTAGGTTCCCCAAATCTAAAGTGTAAGTACAAGATGGGGGAAGATTGGTTAGGCAGTTTGTGTATAGAGTAAAAACCTTAAAGATTTTAGTTGAGATCAATGTTGGAAGGGATGCTGGAAAACTGGGACACTAATGCATTGTTGGTGGAGTTGTGAACTGATCCAACCTTTCTGGAGAGCAATTTGGAATTATAACCAAAAGGACAATCTAACTGTGCATACCCTTTGAATCTGCCAAGCCACTACTAGATCTGTATCCCAAAGAAATCACAAAAATGTACAAAACATTTATAGCAGCTCTTTTCATAGTGACAAAAAATTAGAAATTGAGGGGTTGCCCATCAGTAGGGGAATGGATGAATAAATTTGTGGTTTATGAATGTGATGGAGTACTATTATTCTATAAGAAAAATCATGAGGGATGGCACTATAGAAAAGCCTGGAAAGACTTGCATGAATTGATGCTGAGTGAAGCGAGCAGAACCAGAAGATTATAAATATCGATAATAACAGGGAATGATGATCAGCTGTGATGGATTTGTTCACTTAAGCAGTATAGTAATCAAAGACAATTCTAAAAGACTTGTGATACCATTCATACTCAAGAGTAGGAACTGTGGCTCTAAATGCAGATCAAAGCTTACTATCTTCAATTTTCAAAGGTTGTCTGACTTACTATTTTTTTCCCGTTTTGATTTGATTCTTCTTTCACAATGTGATTAGTATGAATCCATGTTTATTTACCATGATTATACCTATACAGATTGCTTTCTATCAGGGGGAGGGAGAAAAATGTGAAGCTCAAATGCAAAAAAAAAATGATTGTTGAAAACTACTGTTGTATGTAGCTAGAAAAATAAATAAAATATTTAAAAAAAATTTTTTTGTTAATATCATGATGATGTTAAATCAGAATGAGTCAGGTTCCATTAGAAGAACTATAATAATGTTCAGAGCAAGGGAGATAACCATTGACTTCTGAACTTGTCACACAGCAGTTGCCTTACTTGTGGATTGGACTATGTCCATAGACATTCAGCCATGATCTTGTGGAAAACACATATACCTTGTTCTATGGAAATCATTAAAAAAATCTCAAAAGATCTCTGAATATTTAGCCTGAATAATGATCATTTGTACAGAGAGACAGTCTCTAGGGGTGTTGATAGAGAGTTGGCCTTCAAGTGAAGACTCAGCAGGTTCAAGTCTTGTCTATGACATGTGTCATATGCCCCTGGAGAAACCCCTTAACCTCTTTGGTACCACTAGGTACCTCTCCTAGGCTCTTGATCTTCTTTGTTAGAGGGATTTCCCTTATTTGGAAGTACCCTTTGACAATGAAATCCTAAGTTTCATCCCCTAAAAATAGATATCTAGTTCTATCATGAATAGAAAATGGGATGGGTTCTTGGAGGACACATAGTGCAACCCCTCTCATTTTACAGAGGAGAAAATAAAATTTGGAAAAAAACTGCTGTGGGGAGTAGAAATACTCAGTGGATAGAGCACTGGCCTTGCAAGTCAGGAGGACAGGAGTTCTAATCCAGCCTCAGACTTGACACTTGTGTGTGACCTTGGGCAAGTCATGTGCAAGGAGGCATCTAATGTCAGGGTCTTCTTCAAGAACAAAGGTCAAAACCAGAGAGATTAAGGCATTTGGCCAAGGTGACAGGGGCAAGATTTGAACCCAGGTCCTATGACTTCAGTGTTAGTTCTCTTTCCTCTATTATAATTACATAATTTTATTTGCTCCTTTAATTGTTAGGTAGTATTGTTCCCTCCTCTTTACATGTCAGGAAACTGAGGTTCAGAGAAGTTGTCTTTTGCCTATACAAGAAAACAAGTGTCTTAAGTTGTGACTCAGAAGTGGAATCTGACTACAGAGTCATTGCAGCTGTCTTACTAAAGCACAGAAGCCCAAAGGAGAGGCTTACTAGGATAGAACTGCCTTAAAGTATTTGGAGGGCTGTCACATGGAAGAGGAATGAAGCCTATTCTGGACTAGGGACTCTGAGGGTCTGACTTCATTTTATCTAAACTTTCTAGCTCTTCCTAGCACAAAATTCTCCACTTAGATTAAGTACTTAAGAAGAACAGCTAGGCATATTCAGTAGGGAGAACACTTGGATTTTAGGCTCTGCTTTGTCATTTACTAGCTATGTGATCCCCATAGACCTCTAATTCCATAGTGATGATAATATGATTTTTCTTGGCCTCAGTTTCTTTACTGTAAAATGGATTTGGAGCTGGAAATTGGGTTCAGATCCTAACTTTTAAATCTAGAACTTTCATAGTTTGAACTCAAGATTATCAATCAGACCTTTAATTGTCTAAGAATGGAAGAAAGTAAGAACCTGGAAATGAAATATAAAGAGATGATCTTTGAAACCAGCCAATCTGATAGAACTTTAGAGAACAGGGATAAATGTAAGATGAAACATCAGCAAAAACTTGGTATGTGTCTTGCATTACTCTTTTGATAAATCAAAAAGATCAAGGGTGGTTAACTAATAAAGTACTTTATTCCATAAAGTCCAAACATTGTTGTAGAGATGGCATTTCCTCATAGCCCTTCTAACATCTTGGGTCAGGAGGAGGCATGGGTGGACTCCAATCACTTGCTTCAAGGTTCATTTTGTCAGTTTAAGCTACTCTATCCAGATCCTTGTTGCACTTGTCCTCTGATTCTCAGATCATTCTCATTTTTTCTCTGAAGTTTGGGAACAAACTTAGTCTTTCTTTTCACCCTGAGAACCTAAATATATACATTTATGGTCTCAGTATTTTAGTAATTGTCTTAATTTTCAGGGAAGAAAAAATAATGCAATATACTTGCCCGCTTGAAAAAAGATTTGATAATTTTCATGATACTATGAGAAAATAGCCATAAATGTTTATCTTATATGTAGCATTTATATAATGCTTATTCTGTAAATAGATAAATATGCAGACCAGCTAGATCAGTGTTTTGATTTTACAAACCTACTAGCCAGTACCCCAAATTTTTACCATCAAAAGTTATTCTTAAAACCTATACATTTTCAGAAAGCTTTCCTTTTTCTTCTTCCTTCCTGCCCAATTATATCCTAATTAGCTGAGAGTATGGAGTTGAGGTTGCTAGTATGTACAAGACAGTTTGAAACAAGTTAGTCTCAAATATGATTTTGTTTGAGAAACAGAAATCTAGATGGACTGGGGAAATGATCTTTTTTTATGAATATTTGCTTTTCCATGAATCTGTATAATTTTATTAATGTTTTCCTTTGTATTCCCTTACTGTGAACATACTGTGTGTCCTCTAGTAGAATATTAAGTTCTTTGAGACACTTTTATAACTGTATCCTCATTGCCTAGAATGGTATGTGTAGTAGGTGCTTAAATTGTGATATACTTGATGATTGATTGATTTCTTGGAGGCTGTGCCAATGGAGTTAGAGTCTGATAGCTCCTGTTAAGTTGGATCTGGTTCAGTTACTAATCCAGTGATAGATTATAAACCTGTTGTCCAAGGGACAGCATATCTATACCAGGTTAAACATGAATGACATTTTCTTTTTTTACTGAGTTATAGAGAATATATAGGAAAATATTACCTTGAAATATTAAAGACCCTTGAAATATCAAAATACGAGTTCAGTTGTTATCTCTTCACAGATGACTCCTTTGTTTGTATATCCTATTATAGTATATCTCCTGGACTCCATTTTTACATTTGAACTGGATATTCTACTCAACAGGCTAAAACAGAACTCAGTTGTTTTTCTCTAAATCTGCTCCTCTTCCAAACTTCCTGCCCAGGTTGCAGCCTTTGGTCCTTTTCTTCTTACTCTACTTCACCCCCTTGTAACTAACAAGTTAACAGTGTTTTCTCTCTACCCACAGGACTACCACCCTCATAACCACTCTTCTGGCCTGTCACATTAGCCTTCAAATGGTATCCCCACTCAGATCTCTCTGCTTCTCCAACTTTTCTTTCACACAGATGCCAAAGTGATTTTTCCTGAAGCACAGGTCTGACTGTCATCAATTCAAACCTTGTGGCTCCCTATTACTACTCTTACTAATAACTGATTTGCATTTAAAACTCTAGTCTCCTTTTCTTGCCCTATTACATATTGCTCTTCTTAATTATGTTATTCTATGTTCCAATTTTTGTCTTCCTTCCTTTATACAGGCATCCCCCTCTTGCCAGGAATAAACTTCTTCACCTCTGCTCTTAGAATCCTTACTTTCCTTTAAAGCTCACTTCAAAAGCAACTTCATACATAAGATCTTTCCTCATATTCTTAGTTGCTGATGCCTTTCTTCAAAATTAGAGAGTCATAATTCATGGGTCTAGTACTAGAAGGGACCTCAGAGGTCATCTAAACCAGTCTCCTCATTTTATAAAAGAGGGATTTGAAGCTCAGAGGAGCTCATTGACATGCTTAGATTACATTGGTGATAAGCATCAATAATGGGATTTAAATGTTATTCCTTCAATACCAAAGTCAACTCTTTGCACTTTACTATTTTATATTTAAAATGTATTTATTTTGTTTAGAAATCATGTGGTATCTTGGGCAGAAAGTTGGTCTTCAAGCATGAAGACCCCATTTCCAACAAATGATGGCTGTCAGGATGCTCCAGACAGCTCTGACAAACTGTAGGCTATAAATTGGGCAGATCTGCATTGGTAGAAAGGGTCCTTAATGGAATTCTCTCTCTCTCAGTGAAATAACAGGTCCTTTCCTACACACAGATTTTCACATTGTAGACTGGTAGAAAGTAAGCTCCTTGGGGGCATAAGGTGGTTTGTTTTTGTGGGTTGGTCACCAATATTTATTTAGCATTTATTATGTGCCAGGCATTTTGCTGAAGACCCAGAAATGGGTAAAAACTCTGTCTGTCTCTGTCCTCACTGAGGGGAAACTCCAGTCTCTACCAAGTAGCTGGAGAATCATCTCAGCAAGGAAGAATTTCGAGAAGGTCTGGTAGAAGGCAGGGTTTGAGCTAAAGCTTGAAGGAAGCTTTGAACTCAGGAGGGTGGGCTAGTCTGTGCAAAGTCGTGGAGTCCAGAGAGGAAGGGTGCTTGGAAGAACAAGTAGGCCTGTTTAGCTTGATACGTGATAGTCCAGTTGTTGGAGAAAAAGGTGGGAAAGTGCTGGGTGGTAAAGAACTCAAAATGATCAGTCAGGGAAATTCATGTTTGGTCTTGAAGGGATAGAGAGTTCCTGGGATTTTGGGAGGAGAGGAGTGGCATGGCCATTTCTGAGTTTCAGGAAGATCACTTTGTGGAAGGTGGATTGGAGGGAAGAAAGGAAGCTAACAGGAAGAGGTCAGGAATGCTGAGCCATGGCGGTGGAGCAAGATGTGAGAATGGAAAAGATAAGACTTGCAGGACTTTGGAGAAAATTAGGCAGTAAGCTGAAGTGACCTCCTGGAAGATGAGGGTGCCCTGAACCCCAATAGGAAATTGAGGAAGTGGGGGAGCATTTGAGGGGAAAGATAACTGTGCTCTGTTTAGGACATGGGATTTGAGATGCCAATGGTACATCTGTTTGAGATGTCCTAAGGGCTTTTGTGGGAGTGTAGCTGCGGAGGGCTGAGTATCTTACTATGAATCATCCTCAAAGAAATGGTAGCATATGACATCACCCAATTGCCTCAGGGATTAATTTGGCAGTCTTAAGTGAAGCCCATGGACTCCATCCCAGCATAGTATTTTTAAAAAGCATAAAATAGGGGTGGTTAAGTGGTGCAGTGGATAAAGCATCAGCTCTGGAGTCAGGAGTTCAAATCTGGAGTCTGGGTTCAAATCCGGTCTCAGACACTTAATAATTACCTAGCTGTGTGGCCTTGGGCAAGCCACTTAACCCCATCTGCCTTGCAAAAACCTTAAAAAAAAAGCATAAAATAAATGAGATTACAAAGGAAGCCCTTTATGTTGAAATACACCCAAATTCATTGGCCCCAGGTTTAGAACCCTAGGCATAGAGGGAGAAGAGGTGAAGGCCCAAGACAAAACCATGAGGGACACCTACATTTTGTGGACATGACTTGAATCCAGCAAAGAAGATAAAGGTGTAGTTAGACAGGTTGATGAAGAATCAGAAGAGAGCATGACTGTGAAAACTTAGGAAGGAAATATTCAGGAAGATAGGGTGATCAAAAGTTGTAGAAAGTTCAAGAAGAATAAGAATCAAGAAGAGATCATTAGCTTTGACAATTGAGACATTATATAGTGACTTTAGAGAGAACAGTTTGTGTTGAATGCTGAGGAGTTCTGAAGCCAGATTGGAGAAGATCTTGACTAGAGTGAGAGGACAGGAAGTGGAGGTACCTAATGTAGATGATCTCAAGGAGCTTAACTGAGGGGAGAATGAAAAGATGATAGTTGGAATAGTAGAATCAAACAAGGGCAGTTTGGGTTTTTTTTTTTTTAAATAGGGAGACATGGAAATATAGGCAGCAGGAAAGGAGCTATTTATTATACAGTAAAACTGAAAATTAGAGAAAGTGGGGGGGCAATATGTTGAAGAAGATGAGGGGAAGGGGATCAAGGGTTATGTAGGAGTTGGTCTTAGTAAGGAAAAGGGCTATCCTTTTACTGGAGACAGGAATGAAGGAGGAAAGAATGTGATGATGACTGAGCAATGTGAGATGAAAGTGAGAAGAGGGAGCTTTCATCAGATGACCCTTGTTTCTAATATTTATTTGTTTTCATATTTATTTATTTTCCAGCTATATGTAAAGATAGTTTTCAATAACCATTTTTTGTAAGGTTTTTTGAATTTCACATTTTTTCTTCTTCTCTCCCTTCCCTTTTCCCCGATAGAAAGCAATCTAAGACAAGTTATACATGTTACACCTATGTTAAACATATTCATATTAATCATGTCAAAGAAAAATCAAATCAAAAAGGGGGCAACCATGAGGGGGAAAAATTCATAATACATAAAATAAATTTAAAAAATTGAAAATAGTAAACTTTGTATTTAGACTTCACAATTCTTTCTCTGGATGTGGATGGTATTTTCCATCACATGACTCCTGTTTTTTCAGTGGAGTTCTCAGATAAGAGTTGGAGGAAGTGTATGGAGAGAGGTTTGAGAAAAGACTGAGAGACCTAACTAGCCTGTGGTGAGTACACTATCTCTTTAATTAGTGAGATATGAAAGGATGACTTTGCAACAGTGAAAACTCAGTTTGTACCTAAGTCATAAACTTGTGGCTAACCCATTTAATAGTCTTACTTTTTTTCCAGTTCCTTTTAGCTGCTGTACAACATTGAACAAGGCAAATAGTGGAAAATAGCCTGGGTTGAGATTCAGCAAGGAATGATCAGAATAGTAAAGAACTAAAGGGTGGAGGGAATGGAGGTCTTGGTGGACATAAATAGCAGGATTAGGGGTCAGATTGTAGGCATAGGGAGAGATGAAATGATAAAATAGTATATGATCAGATACAAGAATTTCTGAGTTTGTGAACATGGGAGTAGACCAGTTCTGATGGTAAGGTCAAGAGTGTGGTCATCCCCATGTGTAACTGAGGTGGAGCAGAAGGCTCTTTATGGGAGCTTTGAAGTGAGCCAGGCCTTCTTTGAGGAGGAGAAGGGAGGAGGAGGGCATTCCAGTTGTAGAAGACATGGAGTATCATGGGAGGAGAGCTGCACAGACCAGTTTAGGCTGGTGGTGTAGGGTACGTGAAATAATGTGAAATAAGCTTGGAAAGGGAGATCACAGGTTGGTCATATGCTTTCCATCTTACCCTCAAGGAAAGAGGAGGCATTGGAGCTTCTGGAGAACAGAAGCAGCATGGGTCAGGATTGTAAAAGGGAGAGAATACCAGAAACTGGGAGAGATTTGGATTAGGTCAATTAAGAGATGATAATTAAGGTGGTAGGTTTGTGAGTGGAATGAATGAGATTGGATGTGGGAGATAAGTCCAGGATGACAGTTGTGAAACTGAGTAATTGGAAAGTTGGTACCCTTTAACTGAGAGAGAAGTAGGATGGAGATAATAGATACTATTATCTCTCTCATCTTCCCCTAGAGCAGCTAAATGGTGCTGAGTGCTGGACCTGGAGTCTTCCCAAGTTCAAATCTGACCTCAGACTCTTAGTAGCTATGTGACTCTGGGCAAGTCGTTCAACCTTGTTAGCTTCAGTCTCCTTCTCTGTATAATGTAGCTGGAGAAGGAAACTGTAAAGCACTCCAGAATCTTTGCCAAGAAAACCCCAAACGGGGTCTTGAAGAATCAGACACAAGTGAAAAACAACAAAATTCTCCTCTACTGACAAGGTGTGCTAAAGGAATGTGTAGAAAGAGAACAGAGCAAACAGGTTTTTTGATTTTGGAGCTTTAGGAAATAATGCTTGGTTGTTGATAGTTATCTCAATAAATAATTTCAAGTCAGAGTACATGCATGCCCTTTTAGCATTATTGTGGAGAAATTATAGAGAACCAAGGGTTGTAGTTATTGGGGACTTTAGAGAATGTGGTAAAAAGAAAGATGACTTGTAATATTATTTAAATTTTTTACTTCTGTAAATCTCACTTTATCTGGTAAGATAATAGGATTCTTGAAGTTCCCCTCTTCTTAAGCTACCATTTAGTTGTGGCCCAGATCACTTCTGAGCTTGAAGCCTTCTTGCTGGTCTCCTGCCTTAGTGGCTCTCTTCGAGTCCAATCTTCTACAGGATTCAGCTGGGGGAGTGATTTTCCTAAAGACCAATTCTGACCTCTGTTCAATAATATAATAGCTTGCAGATGTCCTTGGTTGTGGCTTTGATGGAGGGAGTTATTTTACTAATCTCTTATCATTTAATGGCAAAGAGGATGTTGGAGGAGACCTGGATTCTAATCCCAATAAATTTAATTCATCTTGGTTGTGTGATCTTGGCATTCCTGCTTGGTTTTAACTCTGCTGTCATCATTCCCACCCCACCCCACCCCACCCTTTGTAGAGCTTCTCAAGTTAGCTCCTTACTAGGAAACAGCACAGATTGCTTCAATTCTGGTACTCATACCTCCTCAGTATTTGAGTGACAGCTGAACTGAAAACTTTCCAAAACCTCACTTTGAGGAGAGCCCAGGGCCTCAGCCAACTCTTCATTCCACATCGCTGTATCATGGCCATGCCCCCTTGCCAGGTCCCCTTCAAGTCTCCCCTTCCTACCATTTCCATCTTCCTTTGGATGTTGGCTTTCTCCTGCTTCTGATAGCAGTGGCTATCAAGCTACTTAATCCCAGTGACTCCAGTGAATCTCCAAGATCAAATACAACTTTCCAATAACCTGACCCCTTTCTACTTTTTCAGGTTTCTTTGGCCCCTCTCTACACTCCCAATTCTAGGCACTATGGACCCGGAGTCAAAGAAAACATCCATGTTGCGCGTTGTGTTTTAGACAAATACTTGTTAGTAATTTAACATTAAGCCATTTCTAAGAGAAAAAAGTCCAGACTAGCCTACTTTCTCCTTCCTCTCCCCTATGCTCTTGGGCATGTCCCTCTATCCTAAGACAATTTGAAGTAACATTTTTAGGAATTTTGAACCTGGAAAATGTCATGATCAGTTAAAGTACAATGTGAGCCCTTCATTGTCTCCTTGCTTCCTCCTTGGACAGTTCCCCTTGACCTTTTCACTTCCTTGGGGCCAGTCGAGGCTTTCGATTTTTGTTCTGCCCACTTTCAAAGAATTTTAGACTGGAGGAAATATTCTTAATATTGAAATGTAAACTAAAAAAAAAAAGAGGTTTTCATGTGCTTCTAACACTAGGCTTTTCATGTTTGTCTCCTTCAGTTGGAGTGTAAATTTCTTGAGGACAGGTACTTTTTTGTCTCTTTGTCTGCTCTGAGCCTCACACAATAGGAGGGGCTTGTTACCATGTGGCATGTAAAGGTGCTTACCTAGACACAAAATATGAGGTGTGCAGGAGGGTAGTGGGTTGATACTTGGCTCAGTGATGATGCCATGAAGGCCTAGGCCGACCTACTTGGATGATATCACCCCCTGTCAGAAGTTATGTAATTATTTCATATTTGGCAGTAACTACTACGTATCCTGCACACCTACTACTAAATGTATCACAAACACTCTCTTCTGTGAGAGTGAAGGATCTTATTAAAGATATTTCATTCTATGAAAGCATGGAGACTGCCTTAGACACAATGCTAAAAGTTACAAATTCTACTTTTAGAATTTAAAATTTGGAATCATTGGTTCTCATCACGGTACTCTACACTAGGGCGATAAAAAAACAGAACCTGAGGGTGAGTTGTTTGCATTATAAGACAAGGCTAGCACTGATGATGGGAGGAAGAGAAACCAACTGAGAGGCCAGGAGATTCCTAGCAGCATCCAATAGTCTTGTTTCCTACCAATCAGACCAAGGGGTGAAATGGTTCTGGAAAGGGCAAGTGAGAAAGATGTCTATATACACAACATTCCTCACAGTATAATAAACATAATTGGGCAAGTCATGTCAATCAACTTTGATTATAAAGGACAGACTTCATTGCCATCTTGCTAATGGCTAGTTAATTTAACTCCCTTCACCCTACCAAGATTCTAACAGTCAAAATCAAACTTAACTTTCAACCCATTCACTAAGAGAGAACAATTCAGTTGGGAGAAAAATGAATGCAGAGTAATAATACTCTCTTCTGTCCAAGGGCTCAAGGTAGTTTTCATTTCTTGATTACCTAGAGAATCTGAGAACAAATTCCTGGGAGATTGAGACATTTCTAGTGATGACTTTAAACAAAATTCCATTACTGAAAACAAGAACAGTTTCTGTGTAAATTCTGCAGTAAATTTATTATAAAGACATTTAATCTGTCTGCCCAAAGTGAAACATTCTATTAAATCACAGAGGAAAAAGGAGCAAAGTAGCTAAGAATTCTGAAGATTTGAGTGGTTGTCTCAACTGTCATTTAACTAACATCTTGAAATTTCAATTTCCTTATTTGTAAACTAAGGATAATTTTTTTTATTTATAAGGATCAAATAAGAAAATTATATTAAGTGATATGTAAATCCAACTCATTTAAACTTCCAGCACTCTTCAAAAAATGTTCAGAGTACTGATTTTAATTCAGCAACATGCAATATATTTTTCTTGCAAATTTTTTAATTGAGTATAATTTATATGTCTGAGTTATTAATATTGCCACCCATTTGGTCCCTATTAAGACTCCCAAAGTGTGTTTTCTTGTACTCTCCTTCCCATCTGAATGTTAGTTCCCCAGAGTAGAGATTATCTTCCTTTTTGTATACCTGTGTTAGCTTTGTTCCTGGTGTTTTATAAGCATTTAAATGCTTATTGATTGATTAATTTTAGATCCAGAAGAGACCTCAGAAAGTATCTTATAAGCATTCCTGATTAATCTTTCCAACAGGGCTATTGAAAATGACTTTAATGTGAAATAAATCCAGAAAACATTTTGGAAGTCCCTAGCAGTGAAGCAGAATATCCTTGCATTGATATAAACAAGACTTTATTAAATTAGATTTCTCTTCTTTTATTCTCTTTGTGGCAAAAGGAATCCCTAAGCAAATAGCCAAACAAGATAACTTGCTTAGCTACTTTGCAAGTAGTGTTACCCTAACCATTTATTAGCAAAAAAAAAAAAAAAAAGGGAAGGAATCTGGATGTGGTAATTTTTAGAGGTCATTAGGGGTTGGTTGCAGCAGTGGATAGAGTTGGGGGTGGGGTATGCTCTAGGATCATGAATCCTAGATCTGAAGCCTGTGAAGATTTCCTCTGGCAGAATGGGTTGATAAATTTTGTTCCAATGGCCATGAAGGACAGCTGAAGCAGGAATGGAATGCCTCAAGCCTGGGTCATGTCTGAGAGTCCAGGCTTATCCACTGCATCCTGGCCAATCTCCTGACTTGTCCTGCCTCTGGATTTTGATGACTCCAAAAGAGTGAGGCTAACAGCTTTCTGCAACCCCGCCTCACTTAAATTCAATTCATGGTCAAGTCAAGACAATATATCTGATGCCATTGGTTCTCTTTGAAAGTGAAGGACAGGGGCGGCTAGGTGGCGTAGTGGATAAAGCACCGGCCTTGGAGTCAGGAATACCTGGGTTCAAATCCGGTCTCAGACACTTAATAATTACCTAGCTGTGTGGCCTTGGGCAAGCCACTTAACCCCATTTGCCTTGCAAAAACCTTAAAAAAAAAGTGAAGGACAAACAACATATTTGGAACAAGGCTTTCTGTGATTTGAAAGGGATGTGTTAACCTTTTTTGGTGTATGGTCATTCAATCCATTTGGGATTTCCTTGAGTTATTCACCTTATTTCTCATCTTGTTTCTAAGGGTGAAGAAAAACTTTTATAAAATGTCTTGCTGAAATTTAGATATAGTATATCTCCAGCATTGTCCTGACTTTACCAGTTGCTTCAATTTACATATTCCTTAATTTTCTTCTCTTAGCAAGTCTTTTAGTCTTTTCTTTTGAGCTTTCTTTCCTGGCAATTTCATCTACTCTCATAATGTTAATGCACCTTTTGTGGACAAATCCCCAATTTATATCCATTTCATCCTTTCCTTTGAATCCTAGGTTCATAGCTGCTTACTAGATATCTCCACTGGTGCCTTAAAATCAAACATTGAAACTATCATCCTAGCTGCTATGCCATCTCCTCTTCCTCTATTCATCATTTCTTGCATTTCCATCCTGGCAATCTCACCAAGCCCTGCCTGCTGTTCCATCCAGACCACCAGACTGCCATACCTTGGGGACTTAATCCATTAATTTTCCACCACCCCCCCCCCATTCTTGTTGGTGAGGATTACTAGGATAGAATATCATATATCTTTTCACAGGTAGTCTCTGAATTTCTGTTTTGTTTTTCTTTTTTGTTTTTGTTTTTCTTTTTTTTTTAGTTTTTTTGCAAGGCAAATGGGATTAACTGGCTTGCCCAAGGCCACACAGCTAGGTAATTATTAAGTGTCTGAGACTGGATTTGAACCCAGGTACTCCTGACTCCAGGGCCGGTGCTTTATCCATTGTGCCGCCTAGCTTCCCCATGTTTTGTTTTTCTTTATCATTCAAGAGGCAGCATTTTTGCTCTCCTAGTGACTGAAAAGAGCAGACTTAAAGTCATGGCACTCACTATTTGTGTGCTAGGTCAAGTCACTCATCCTCAATGTGCCCTACACATTCTCTTATGACTTTATGTTGTTGAGATGGTAATATAGAATGAACAACATTTTTCCTTGGCTGTCTTCTTATGTTATGCCCTATTATTTACCTGATTTTTCTGTATTATCTAAGCAAAGCTGTACTTTATTGCTACTAAAAGGAAGGGTGTATTGGTTAACTCCTATTTCTCCACCTTGCATTCTAGTGGCTCCCTTCTCTGATGTATTGTCAGCTGTATTAGAATAAATACTTTTTGATGGCCATAGTTTACTTCATTATTTTCTTTGGTTTAGGCTATTATACTGACATTGAGAGCCTTCCTCTGTCTTCCTTTTCTGTCTTTTCCTTCATTGTTTCTTTTTGTATATCTTGTTCCTTTGGCAAATGCATTCTAGCCTAGTTTTTTTTTTTAAATATTTTTTTATTATTCCAACTACATTCAAAGATAGTTTTCAACAATCATTTTTGTAATGTTTTTGAATTTCACATTTTTCTTCCTCCCCTCCCTGATGGGAAACAATCTTGAGATAGGTACTACGTTAAACACATATCCATATTAAATATAGTGTGTGAAAGAAGAATCAAATCAAAAAGGGAAAAATCGAGAGAGAGGGAAAGCTATAATATATAAAACAGATTTTAAAAATTGAAATAGTAAACTTTGGACTGAACAGACTTAAGTCTTATAATTGTCTTTGATTATTGTGTTCTAAGATGAGCAAGTTCATCATATTTGATCATCTCTTCATTGAAATACTTTAGATATAAAAGATCCAAGAGCAATCGAACATTGTGCTTGGTAAATCCAAGGACTCTATTTAGTTAAGGACTCCTAATTTTGATGAAAAATTGCCGGGAAAGTCGTGTGAAAAATATTCTCCACTCTGCATTGTAAAAGTCTGTCAAAGAATTTATTTTTTTATTTAATATTTATTCTCATTTTGTACAAATAATGTTTTTTTACATTAATAAAATATTCTTGTTTAAGAGTAAATAAAATACCCCCTCCCTCATAAATATAGACTTGTTTGAGCAATAAAGTAAAGGGGAGAGAAAAAAAATTAAAATTAAAAAAATAATAGTAATAATTGTAGGTATGGCCAGGTGGCACAATGGACGGAGCACCAGCCCTGGAGCCAAGAGCACCCAAGCCCACATCCAGCCATGTGACATGCAAGCCACCCGAACCCCACTGCCCTGCAAAAACCAAAAAAAAGGGAAAAAAAAAGACCCAAAATAAAATAAAAATAGTAATAATAGTAGGGGTGGCTGGGTGGCGGGCAGAGCATTGGCCCTTGAGCCAGGAGCACCTGGGTCCAAATCCAGCCTCAAACACCCAACAATCACCCTGCTATGTGGCCCCAGGCAGGACCCCCAGCCCCATTTGCCCTGCACCACCCCCAAATAATAATAATAATAATAATAATAATAAAAAATGTGCTTCAGTCTTTGTTCTAACACCAACAACTCTGTCATGGGTGGATCTCATTCTTTATGATAAGTCCATCACAAAAGTTACCTCCATATTTTTCCACCATTGCCATTGCTGATCACAACTCCCTCCTTTCTTATTTCTCCACTACTATGTACTCTATTTTCTCTCTCCTTTCACTCTGACTCTGCTGTAGGGTCGCTGAATGGCGCAGCAGGCAGATCCCTGGTCCTGGGGCCAAGAGGCCCCGAGCCCCCATACCACCCCTTAGGCCCAGAATCCACCTGGCCCTGTGGTCCCAGAGAGGCCACCCAATCCCAGCCCCTTACAAGAAGTAAAAAAAGAAAATGTGTTATATCTGACCACTCTCCCCCCATGGTCCATCCTCTCCTCCATCACTCACATCCCCCCCCTTCCCCCTGCTCCCCCCTCCTTTTTACTCCAGATGCCTATACCCCATTGAGAGTTTGTGTGTGTGTTATGTGTGTGTGTGTGTGTGTGTGTATGTATATATACTGTTTCCTCTCCTAGCCACCTCTGATGAGAGTGAAGATTACCTCATTCCCCCTTCCCCCCTTCCATATCATTGCAATAGCTCATTGTAATAAAGAAAAATCTTATTTTATGAAATATCTTGGCCTATTCCCCCCTCTCCTTTTTCTTTCTCCCATTACATTTCCCTTTTTTCTATTGACTCCATTTTTACACCATATTTTATCTTCTAATTCAGCTTTCTCCTGTGCTTCAACTATAAAAGCTCCTTCTACCTGCTGTATTAACTGAGAAGGTTCATATGAGTATTATCAGTATCATTTTAAATACAGGAATACATGCAGCTCATCATCATTAAGTCCCTCATATTTCCCCCTTCTCCTCCAATCTATATGCTTCACCTGAGTCCTGTATCTGAAGATCAAACCTTCTGTTCAGCTCTGGCCATTCCAACAGGAACATTTGAAATTCCCCTGGTTCATTGAAAGTCCATCTTTTTCCCTGGAAGAGGACATTCAGCCTTGCTGGGTGGTTGATTCTAAGCTCTTTTGCCTTCTGGTATATTGTATTCCAAGCCCTACGAGCTTCCAATGTAGTTGCTGCTAAGTCCTGTGTGATCCTGACTTCAGCTATATGATATTTGAACTGTGTCCTTCTGGCTGCTTGTAATATTTTCTCTTTGACTTGGGAGTTCTGGAACTTGGCTATAATATTCCTAGGGGTTGGTTTTTTGGGATCTCTTTCTCAGGGGATTGGTGGATTCTCTCTATTTCTATTTTGCCCTCTGCTTCTAGGATATCAGGGCAATTTTCCTGTAGTAATTCTTTGAAAATGATGTCAAGGCTCTTCTTGATCATGACTTTCAGGTATTCCAGTAATTTTTAAATTGTCTTTGCTAAGTCTGTTTTTCATATCAGTTGTTTTTTCAATGAGATATTTCACATTTTCTTCTAATTTTTCATATTTTTGGTTTTGAAGTATTGATTGCTGATTTCTGGTAAATTCATCAATCTCCTTGAATTCTGTTCTTTGTCTGAAGGATTTGTTCTCCTCAGAGAGTTTTCTTATCTCTTTTTCCATCTGGCCAATTTTGCTTTTTAAAGCATTCTTCTCCTCAATAACTTTTTGAACTGTTTTATCCATTTGACCTAAGCTGGTTTTTAGCATGCTATTTTCTTCAGCATTTTTTTTGGATTTCCTTGACTAGGCTGCTGGCTTCATTTTCATGTTTTTCCTGCATCTCTCTCATTTCTTTTCCCAGTTTTTCTTTTAACTCCCTCATTGGATTTTCAAAATCTTTTTTGAGCTCTGTAGTAGCCTGATCCGAATTTCTGTTTTTCTTGGAGTCTTAACATGCAGGAGCTTGTGCTTCCTCATCTTCAGACTGAGTATATTGATCCTTCTTGGGCTCATTTGCAAAATATTTCTCAATGGTCTTCCTCTTGTTTCTCTGCTCATTTTCCCAGTCTATCTAAGCCTGTTTTGGGGTGCTTCCTGAGCTTTTGAGACACTCCCACAAGGGTCTCAGTGTGTGAGGTTCTGTCTGCCCTCCTGGTCTGTGAATGACCGCGCCCCCCCTCTGCCACGGGGCTGAGGTGGGGGGGGCTGCTGTTCTATGGGGGGGCCTAGACTGGGATCAGGATCTGAATGTGGTCAGAGCCCCAGAGTCCTGTTCCAGGGGCAGAGGACAGAGCTCTGCAGTCTCTCCTCACTCCCCTCCCTAGGTTCAATGGGCTCATGCCCTGGGGGCTCCTGCTTACTGGCTCTGCCTGCTTCTGTTTCCTGGATCTGGGGGTGGCCACTCTGCTCTCTGTGTGCCCTGAGGGCTGGGTTTCACATGCTCACTCTGGCAGAGGTCCCCCACTGTTCCCCCAAGTTGTGCCTGGTGCTCCCTGGGGCATAGGTCAGGAGACTCCCCTGCTGCTGTGAGCGGCTTCCAGTGCCCTGGGGCTGCCTCCAGGAGGCTGAAGTTCTTTTGCTCTGGAGGGCCACCCCTCCGACCCTGGGGAGCAGAGCCTTTCTGCTCTTTTCCAAGTTACCTTGAGTAGGAGAACTGCCTCACTGGGTCCCTCTGTGGGTTCTGTCTCTCAAAAATTTAGAGTCCTTAGTTTATAAGTTTTATGAGAGAGCGCCTAAGACATGATCCGTTCTTGTCCCCATCTTTCTAGGTGTGTCAGAGAATTTATATAAATATTTCCATTGGATTGTGACAAAAAAAGAAGTTCTCTCTGCTATTTGTAATTCTGTCTGACACAGACACTTTAAAAAAAATTAAATATTTTATTTATTTATTTTTCTAGATCTTGTATTTTCTATGGGAATGTGATTTTGGGGCATTTGTTGATGGCCTGAATTAAAAATTCTTTTGTTTAATCACAAGCAGTAAATTCTCCTCAGCATAATCATATAAAACTAATTCTTTTTTTGGAGCACTTGATCTAGTAACAAATCACTATAATGGGAAAAATACAAATAAAATAATAAATAGAATAAAAGACAATGAAAGTCTAGGCAGATGAGAAAGAGATGTACTCTCACCCAAGTGATTTAAAGGTGAGGATTACTAGGATGGAATATTAGGTGCCTTTTCACTGGTAGTTTTTGTATTTCTCTTTTGTTTTTCTTTATCATTCAAGAGGCAGCATTTCTGCTCTCCTAGTGACTGCGTGACAGGGTAAGTCACTCATCCGCCTTGTGCCCTATACAATCTCATGACTTTATGTTGTTGAGGTGCTAATTATCTACATTGGAAGTTTTCTCTTCCCAGAATTCCCTATCCAAATGAAATCAAAGATTCTGATTTCCTTTTGTCACAAGGGAGGAATCAAACTGAAGGTATGGAGGAGTGAGAGATAACTGAGATAAAAAAAAACAGACAAAAAGAATCAGTAAAATGTTTAAATACATGATTTCAAATGATTTCAAAATTTAAAAATTATTATAACAATATATTCTTAGTTTTTCTGCTTGTTTCTAACCTATACCTACCTTAATCTTACAAATCTATAAAAAATAGCCAAACTCCTTATCCTCAATAGATAATGTAACTTTGAATGAGAGTTTGAATGAAACCTGCATTGAATCTGAGTCCTTACCTACTAGCCGAGTTAGTTACAGCTTCTCTGAGTCTCCATTTCTCCATCTGTAAGCCGAGTTGGACTTTTGCTAGGATTCTGATTAAGTTTTTTATTTCCTAAATGATTACATTCTTTTTTTTTTAAGGTTTGTTTTTTACAAGGCCCAAGGCCACATAGCTAGGTAATTATTAAGTAAGTGTCTGAGGTCAGATTTGAACCTAGGTACTCCTGACTCCAGGGTAAGTGCTCTATCTGCACCACCTAGCTGCCCCAGTGATTACATTCTTATCATGAAATTTGGTAGTTTGGGATTTGGCTTGGAATTTGAAAGTCATTTCTACTTTCTTTCCAGGAGCAGTAAATGGGAGGGTCTGTTACTCCAAGTGTGTACTTAACTTCCCCCTAGCTAGTAAATGGATATCTTTGAAAAATCACCTCACAGTTATGGACTGATGTCTTACTTGAGTAATATGGATATTTGAGTAGTGACATATCATTTGTTCCCAGGGAAAAAAATTAATTTTTAAATGAACATCTTGCTTTTCTGACTTAGGAAGCATTCTAACTTCTCCAACCTGTTGCCTTCCCCAGACCATGCACTTTTTTTCCATCTCCAATTTCCACAATACTCCTTTTGCTCTGTCCTTCCATGCTCTTCTGGAGCAGTTTATTGAATAGAATACTACCCTTGCTTCCTGCATTTTATTTATAAAATATTAGAAAGGCAGTTATACTAATTTCTTTTGTATTATTCTCTTTCAGTTCAACTCAATAAACCTTAAGTGCTTTCTTAAATTCTAGGGACAAAGAAAAAAGAAACAAACAGTTCCTTCCCTCAAAAAAGGACACTGAAGGAGGGAGATGAAAGTTTTCTGTAGATGGAGATCTCAAACCTGAACTGAAAAAAAGAAGACTCCAAGAAATGAGGAAGTATTGAAGTCCAGGCATAGTTGGCTTAACATAGCACCCAACTTTCCTGGGTGTAGTAGCATTTGGTATGATTAAATGGTTAATGAATATTTTATAGTAATAGTTGAGCTGTGGAAATTGTGGAAATAGTTTTATTATTTTGCTTTATTTTTTAAGGATAGGGATAGATCTTTCCTTTTTAAAAAAAAAAACCAGACTTTAAAACTGAAGTATAGCATTTAAATTAAAAAATAGATAATTTCTTGGTCTTTTCATGAATATACCAATAGGTAGGGTTTTTAAAAAGTTTTTTCAATTTTCTTAATTTTTTTCTCCCCAATATAAAATCCTAAATGTGCCTAAAAATAAGTTTGACAGCCTAAGTAATTTAGAACTCTTTTTTTTTTAAAGCCTCTAAAAACATTAGGAGTACTTCCCTTCTCTTACCTTTGGTCATTATTGTTATTGCCTGAGCTATAGAAGAGGTAGACAAGAGTTTTGAAGCTTTGACGCTGTCAATCCTCTTCTTTACTCTCCATCCCCTTTCCCTGCCATTCTCCTCTCATATCTAAACTGGAGTCAGGTTGGTACCTGTGGTACTGCTGAGAATCCCTAGCCTGGTACCTGGTCCCTACAATGAGTTGATAAATGCTACAGAATTTTTTTTTGGATTTTATCATGGCAGCATCACAGATATACAAAAAGGAAAAACAAAGTGTTATATACTCACTTTAAAAAGAACTCCTTGAAAACTATGCATTTTGTAAAATTCAATTCTTTTTTTTTTTTTAATTATGTTAAAACTATGAAAAGAACTAACCATGCCACAGAACAAGTTTGAAAACCCCTTTCATTTTACTGGTTACTATTTGTTTTTCTGTACTGCTCTCATCAATTTATGAGATAAACTCTAACGAGGTACCACTGCTACAAATATTCTAATCAGGCTGCTTTAATCCATTATCTTTTACCTATTTAGGGTTATAAATTTATAGCTAGAAGGACTCTAAAGGTTATCTCTAACTCCTGTGTGATATATAACTGTGGCCCAAAGGAGCAAGAAATTTTAAGTGTTCAGTATAAGACATAGTTAAAAGACTTGAACAGGAAAGATAAATACATTGTTCTTAAAAGCAAAATATCATGAGGTCATATTATATTATCAGTACTTAATGGATATGCATCCAAATGGTATATTATCTAAATACTTTAAGGAAAAGCTCTTCAAATTACAGATAGAAATAAACAGCAAAACTATAATAACTGCAGATTTCAGTGTGTTCTTTTCAGACCCTAACAACCTTATAACAAAATAAACAAAAAAGTTAAGGACCTGAATAAATTTTAGAAAAGTTAAATATGCCAGATCTTTGGCTATTACTGAATATGAAACTAAGGGAGTAGATAAATTTCTCAATTGTGCAGTGTTCCTTTATAAAAATGGCCCCTGTGCTAAATGCAAAAAGTAGGAATATTAAACATATCCTCTGCTGCCTGAAATGTAATAAAAAATTGTAACTAATAAAAGGCAAAAAAAAGGATTTAAAATAAATCCAGAAAACCTATGAGCCTTTTTTGTAGATTATACTAACAAAACTGAACAAGAAATAAAAAAATCTATTTAAAATAACTGAATATATTATATTCAGATTATATTCCTATATAATAGGAATTATCTGAATATAATTATGATAAGCTTTAAGAGAAGCAATTGGAGAATAATTATTCTTGATGGATCCATTCTGATGTAAAAATAACTATTAAATCAATTTAGGGATTTAATATACTAATCAGCTTAACAAAGGATTACTTCCTAGAACTAAAAAACAATAAAATTCATGGGACCCATAAAAGGTCAAAAGTCTCAAAGAGAAAAAAAATTGGGGGAAAAGATGAGAAGAAGGAGCCTAGCTGTATCACACTTCAACTCTTCTCCAAAGCAATAACCATCAAAATTATTTGTTACTGGTCTAAAAACAAGAAAAGACCTCATTGAAATAGTTTAGGTTTAAAAGATCCAAGAGCAATTGAACATTGTGTTTGGTAAATCCAAGGATTCTATCTATTTAATAGTTAAGGACTTTGATGAAAAGTTACAGGGAAAGTTGTATGAAAAATATTCTCCACTCTGCTTTGTAAAAGTCTGTCAGAGAATTTATATAAATATTTCCATTGGATTGTGACAAAAAAAGAAGTTCCCTCTGTTATTTGTAATTCTGTCCAACACAGACACTTATTTTTTAAAAAAAAAATTTAAATATTTCATGTATTTATTTTTCCAGCTACATGCAATGGTAGTTTTCATCAATCTTTTTTTTTTTTTGCAAGGTTTTACATTTTTCTCCTTCCCTCCCTCCCCTCTCCCTCTCCCTCTCCCTCTCCCTGCCAGAAAGCAATCTAATATAAACTTATCCATATATAAACAAAGATCCATATTGTGAAAGAAGAATCAAATCCAAATGGGAATAAAAAAAAAATTAGAAAAAAAGCCATAATACATAAGACAACTTTGAAAAAATGAAGATAGCAAGTAAACTCCACAGTTCCTTTTCTGAAGTTTTAGTGCTATATGGTTTTTGTATTTTTTTAGGTTTTTGCAAGGCAAATGGGGCTAAGTGACTTGCCCAAGGCCACACAGCTAGGTAATTACTAAGTGTCTGAGACCACATTTGAACCCAGGTACTCCTGATTCCAGGGCCGGTGCTTTATCCGCTGCGCCACCTAGCCGCCCCAGTGCTATATGTTTTACACAAGTGGAAAGCAATTTGGCTTAGGCCTAAATTTGTATTAGACCAGTATAGTTATGCCCCTATCTTATACTAAATCTCATAATAAGCTCTAAATAAGAGGTTCTTAGCCTTTTTGTGAGTCATGTATCATCAATCTGGTGAAATTTCTGGAAGCCATCTCAAAATAATATTTTTGAATGTATAAAATAAAAAAATAAGATTACAAGGGAAACTGCTTTTTTAAATATTGAAAATATTGAAAAAGCAAGCTCATGGACTCCAGGTTAAAAATCCTGCTTAACTGGATGCATAAACTAGATATAAAAGGTCATAGCATAAACAAATTACCGAAAAAGAGCAGAGACCTCTAAGGGAGTTTTTGTTTTGTTTTTTACTAAACACTAAAGATGATATAGGATAGGAGCTATCAAGTGAACATTTTTATTACATAAAATTGAAAACTTTTGTAACACACAAAATCACTGCAGTTAAAACTAGAAGAGAAAGTTAACTGGGGAAAATTATTCCAGCAGGTCTTTGTGATAATATTTGTAAAACATCATATGTAGTGAGGTGAGCTGACTAGATCCCCTGCCTGAATGGTGGGCCTCCTTGGCTCCCCTGCCCTCTAAAGTTTAATGAATTGTTCACCTAGATCCTGCATCTAGCTTGTTCCTGTAGATTGTTGGCATGTTGTTCCTTCCCCACCTTAGACTGGGAGCCCCTTGAAGGCTGCAGCTGTCTGTGTACCCCCCAGTGCTCAGCACTGATCCTTTTACATATTGGAGGCTCAATAGATGCTGATTGATTGATAGGTTTGACCTTGTAATTTCCTCAGTCAGTAAACCCCAGCAGAGGAGTCCAACCCTCACTTAGTTTAAGGCACCTGTGGTCTTCAGAGAACATTATTGTGGCATTATTATGTTTTTATTATTATATTCACTGGTAACATGGCTTACATTGTAGTCTTAAATAAATTCTGTATGTGCCCCTTGACAAGTTTTTATAGTGTGAGGCAGCTCAGAAGAGCTAAACGGTTGGATGCCCAATTTCCTCTAGGAATAAATAAAAAGTTCTTTGGTCTTTTCAGTCCCCTACTACTGTTCCAGTCCTCTTCACTCAGCTACCCCAGGCCTTTGACCTGTTGCTTCCTCTCCTGATTCTGTTTGTCCTGAGGTTCTCTGCCTCTTCACCTCTCCCTTTGTCATCCCTTGCTTCTTTCTAGACTCAGCTCAAACCCTCACTTCTCCAAGTCTCTGTCATCACCTTCCATTTACATTAGATGTATCTTGGAGGCACCTAGTTATTGCACATTGTCTCCCCCTTTAGAACGTGAGCTCCTGGAAGGCTGGGACTGGTTTTTCTTTTCTTTGTGTCCCTATCACAGTGACTAGTTTATAATAATCACTCACTAAATAATGTTGATTGACTAATTGGAACTCCACCAACAAATTGGTGAAGTGGATAGAAATAGTATAACAGGGACATACTACGGTGGAGAAGATGCTCACACTGGCACACTGTTGGAATTGTGAATTGACCTGGTCATTCTGGAAAAGCAATTTGGGATTATGCTTTTAAAAAAAAAAGTGACTGACCTGGAGATGGTTGTGGGGAATGTACTTCAGAGTCCAACACAGAATTCCAAACTATATAGTATGATAGTGATTAGCAAAACAAACTAAATGCGCAACTGATGGGACATAGCAATAGTTTATGCTTATTGTTTTTATAAAATTAATTTAAAATTTTATTTCTAATTTTATTCAGAAACACATAATAATATTTGTAAATTTGTAAATAGATAATATTTGTAAAAAAGCACTTATCAGAGTGCCTGGCACCCTTCTTTTCCCTGGCATATTTCTGCAACATAAAACATCAAATATGAAGAATTCAGAGAAGAGTAGGGATTCATGAATTAATAGTAATGCAATATGTACAATGACTAAACAGTGTTAATGGAAAAAACAAAAAACTCCTCTGCTGTGTAATTAATGGCTTGACTTGGTCCTGAAAATGAGTTGAAAATCAACATATCTCCCTGCCCTTTTCACACAAGTGAAGGACTGTTGGTCTGGAATCTCATTGCCTGGCTATTGAGATAATTTCCAGAGGCTGCCTGAGAGAACTCTGAGAAATTGAGATTTGTAGCCTTGGGCGTTGTTCTCACTCTAGAATTTGGGAGGGGATTGATTGTTGAACCCTTTTTAGGGAATTGGAGTATAAGAAGAAACAGAATCTTTTCAGAATATCAGATTGAGTGGGAGGGTGTGCTTTCATTTTGTAGCATTGGTAAGTGGAGGTTCACTTAGGGTTCTGGTCATCTCTGTTCTTTCTCTGGGGTTCTCTTTAGGTGCAGAAGCGAGAGATAGTGAGAGAGGTGTTGTTCTCCAATGGGAAAACTACAGCAGCAACTGAATAAGTTTTTATAACTACTCAGGACTTATCTTGCTTCTATGTGTGATGATATAGGAAAACAATTTCTGCTTTGTGTTTTGGCAAATAGGAATGGATAGACTGCCAGAAGCTTGTAGATTGACCTCAATGATAAATTGGAGAGGTTGGGAACAATAGGGGGAAAATAACTGCTTTCTTCATTTTTCCTGGGAAAATTGGCCAAGACTAGGGGAGAAATGAAAAGACAAGTTAACCAAGCTGGCATGTCCATTTTTCTTGTTGACTGTGGTAGTTAGTGGTAGTCTGGAGTTGACTGCTTTGGAAGGCTGTGGTACCCCTTTGATTGGGTGTCCTTAAGCAGAGTGGATGACAACTTGTCTAGATGTTGTACTTTTTCCAGTAAGGGTTTTCTAGCCATCCACTGGCTAGCAAAGTTCTAATTCTTAAATTCTGTGAATAACCCTATAATTATTATTGGTAACTGTGTTCTTTTCTCTTTGGCATAGAGTAATTCAAATGCCTTATGATATATGCATTGGGTGCAATTTTTATTCTCTGAGCACCCTAACTAATGGAGCTATTGCTTCGACTGCCACCATCACTCGGGTCCAATAATCCTTATAGGCCTAGTGTAAGATAAACAACATGCAGAGACATAAGCTGCTTCATCTCATTATGATCAGTAAATGGTTAATGGAAAAAAGGAAGCATCTGGAGTCCCTTACCCAGAAATCCCTCTTCTATTTGTCCTTTGCCCAGGATCTCCCCTGTGACAGTGACAAGCACCTTTGGCAAACCGATGTTGCCCTCTTTTAGGGCTTGTTTGACATTAATAATCAAAGGTTCTGTTCTTAGGCCTTTCAAGAAATCTTCAGTATTGGATGCACTGTGATGGAGAACTTTTAAAAGACTACATATTGTTCTATTAAATCATATTTTTTTTTTTAGTAGGCAGTAATCACAGTGAGATCTTGTATTTGCTATACCTTCTAGCTAGTTATTTTTTGGGGGGGAAAGACTTGGTGTAATTGTTTTTTTTTTTAATTGAACCTATATTGGACAGCTGGGTGGATAGAGCACTGGTCCTGGATTCAGGAGTACCTGAGTTCAAATATGGGCTCAGCCACTTAATAATGACCTAGCTGTGTGGCCTTGGGCAAGCCACTTAACCCCATTTGCCTTGCAACTCCCCCCCCCCCAAAAAAAAAAAGAAAGAAAGAAATTGAACCTATGATTTCCATGTGAACCAGGGAACTTACATTGATGAAAATCCTTTTACCAATGCATATTCACTATTGTTCTGTGACTTATCATCTTACAGACCAGATAACTTGCCAAGTTCACAAAGCTAATAATTTGTGAAAGGCTCTGTCTTTGTCATCCTTATACAACTCAAGTTCTAAGGTTTCTGCCTCACACTTGGAAACTGGCAAAAATTAAAATAGCCAATGGGCAATTTTATTTGTAAAAAAGTTTTCTTGTTCCTCTTTAATATTTTTAAGATACTCTGTTGTAGAATTATCATAAAGGTTTTAATATTAAAATATCACTGACATTCCCAGATATAACCTATGTAACAAAAAATAATTAGCAAAAAGTATGTCCCATATTCACCCTGCTCCCTTTCTGGCAGTAGAGAGGAGATGATTTTATTATCCTTCTCCAGGCCATGGCACTTATTCCTCTAGCCTTCCTTTTGTCTTAGGTATGTCTGTTGTTTGGTTCCTTTTGCTTCATGGAGCAGTGCTCACATTTCCATGGTAATTGGAGTTCCTCACATCTGTCACTTCCAGCCCCCGAGAAAGCTCAGGGTGCCCCCCCCCCCTTTTGCTGCAGGGCAGCCAGTCCCTGATGGTGCCACACGTTCCTTCTGGGAAGGTTTTGGAGCAAGCCTTCACCTGCTGGACCAGCCCCCTCCAGGCTGGTATTCACTCAGCTGTTAAAGGGATTGCCTTGAGGTGACTCAGTTGCTTAAGAAATGACTGTGTTCTGAACACAGTGCCTTGGTACTAGTACTAAGTAAGAAAAAGGGACTGTTCTTGCCCTCAGATTGCTTTCAGTCTGATGACCCAGACAACCCACAGAAGGGCTCTGGATATTCAGGTGGAGATTGGAGTGAGCTGCTCTTTGTGGAGGAAAGCTCCACCTTTGTTTATCTTTCCCACCTTGTTGCTCCAGGATCTTGGAGGTAGGGTTCAGAACCCTCTTCGCTTGCCCCTCCCCCCACCAGGTCTTCTCATACCTTATGCATACACCAACCATTTAGGAACTGTGGCTTCCTTGGCTTTTACTTTTGAGGCTGGCTTTGAACTCAAATCCTCCTGATTTCAGGGCTGGTGCTCTATCCCCTGTGTCATCTAGCTGTACCCCCTTTGCTATTACATTTGAGCAAGTCACTCTATCCCCCAAGTTTGGGAGATACCTGCTTTCCTACCCTTTATCTCTTTTGGGGGAATGTGTACAGTGATATGCTAGTTATTGTTAAACAATGGGAAAAATGGATTCAGGATAAACTTTTAAGTTTAATTTACATTATTAACATTTTATGCCACTTTCTTTTTTTTGGTAAATAGATTTTATTTTTTTCCAATTACATGTAAAGATAATTTTCAGCATTTATTTTTTATGATTTTGCTTTCCAAATTTTTCTTCCTCCTCCCCAAGAGAACAAGCCATCCTATATAGATTATACATACTTTGTCATTTTCTTAGGATTGGACAAGCAACAAGCAATAAATCAAGATTTGATTTATACTTTGCTGATTTCTGATGTGTGAATGCTCACATTGAAAATATAACTATCCAGTGTGTGCTCTGGCACATCCCTAGGCATCTGTGTATTGAATTTGCCCAGGCAAAGTTCAGTCACTTGTCTTGAATTACTTTATTTTTTAAAGATTTGTTGGAGGGGCCTAACTGTGTGACCTTGGGCAAGTCACTTAACCCTATTGGCTTAAATAAATAAATAAGATTTTTTTGGGAGCAGTTCACAGATTCCTCCAGTAGTGTATTTTTGCTTTCTATAGTAGCCCTTCTGCCATTGCCTACATTTTTGCTAAAAATTCATGCTTTATTTTTAGTGATATCAAGCATTCTCTTAAAGATTTTATATATGTATGAAAGTAGGCATGCCTATGAATTGATAGTTATTGTTATCCTCTTGATCTTTTTTTCAGTAGTAAAAATATAAGTTCTTCCTCTCTTTCATATGTATGTAGAGAATTGATGCCTTAGCTTCCTCCAAATTTTCATCCCCAACATAAACCTCTACTGTGACATTTAATGCTATTCTTGGCATGGTCTAACTTTTTACATCTTTGTTTTCTTTGGTGCTTTTTCATATCAGTGAGTATAATGTTGAGAGATCAAATACAGTGACTTCACTCTAATTGTTGGAGGAAATGGTTTGTTGTAGAGATATTGATATACCTTTTCCCATTTAGGGTCTTTTTTATTATTCTTCCAATTTTGTTTTCCTTTAATGCTTTAGGATTGATCTTTTTAATTGGGTTACATATCAAGGTTTCTATAAACTTCTTTCTCTAATCTTTCACAGTAAGACTTTGTATATGAGTTTATATTTTAAACTGATATTGCCACTTGGCCTTGATTTTTATTGTCACAGGTCAGTGGTATGACTGCACAGAGTTGGTTCAAGAATAATTTTAAAATAGTAACCAATTAATTCCTGTCAGTTTAAGACATGGTCAGTTTCATTTTTTCTGCTGTTACTCAATGTTCACCTTCTCCTATGACTTCTCAGCTTTTGCTAAAAAGAAGCATTATATTTAAGTGCATAGTTTTTTAGTTCCTTTTCAGTTCTTGATTCTGAATCATATTTTTAATGTTATTAATGATTTTCATCACTCATTTTTTTGATAGCACTCTCACACAATATCCCTGGTTAAATACAGCGACTACATTCTATTTGAGAGTATATGCTTCATTTTGTAATTTGTAGTCTTGCCACCTCTCTGTTCAGGAAAAAAAAATATTTCATCTTTACTCCTCTGGAGTTAGGATTTGATTCATTTGTCTTTTCCCACTATGTGAAACTGTATTAATTTAACATAATTTGTTCTGACATTTCCCCACTCAGTGGACAACCACTACAAAAGGTACAGCCTGAATATTTTGTTACATATAGGAGTTTTCCCTCTCTTTGTGCCCTCCTTGTAACATCAACCCAGAGGGGAATTCAGTAAGCTTTTATTATTTAAGTAATCAATTAATTTTTATTTTTGTACAAATGATTTTTTTTTTTAGGTCTTTGCAAGGCAAATGAGGTTAAGTGGCTTGCCCAAGGCCACACAGCTAGGTAATTATTAAGTGTCTGAGACCGGATTTGAACCCAGGTACTCCTGACTCCAGGGCCCGTGCTTTATCCACTACGCCACCTAGCTGCCCCACAAATGATTTTTTTATAATTACTAAAATATTCTTGTTTAAGAGTAAATATAATACCCCCTCTCCCCAAAGAATATAGACTCTCATGAGAAATAAAGTAAAGGAAAAGAGGAAAAAAAAATGCTTCAGTCTGTGTTCCAACACCACCAGCTCTATCTCGGCTGATCACATTCTTTATGATAAATCCATCTTTTTTTTAAAAAAATATATTTATCTTTATTTATTTTATATTTATTCATTATATTCTCAAAGAACATTTTTCATCCTAGTAGTAGGTATGTGGCACAGAAAACTTCAGTACAGAAAACAGTTCTAAAAAATGACTAATGATAGATGTGTTGCTTTGATGGCCATATTTATATATTTTATAGATTAAATAATTAAATCTCAAAAAAAATGATTCTTACTAATGTAAATGTGTACTGCAGAGCAAAAAATTATTTAAGTAATCAGTAGCAACTAACAGTGAAATGAGTTTAAAATCTAAACCTAAAAGTAAAATTCCGCAAAATGGCTTCCTTCCCACTCACCCAATCAACAAGCATTCTGGAAATACTTCTTTACTAAAATATTCTTGTTTAAGAGTAAATATAATACCCCTCCCCCAAAAAAATTATAGACCCTCATGAGCAATAAAGGAAAGAGAAAAAAAAATGTGCTTCAGTCTGTGTTCCAACACCACTAGTTCTGTCGTGGGTGGATCACATTCTTTATAAGTCCATCACAAAAGCTACTTCTATATTTTTCTACCATTGCTATTGCTAATCGCAAGTTGCTCCATTCATACCTCCCTACTACCATATACTATATTTTCTCTCTCCTTTCACTCTGTCCCTCTTCTTAAATGTGCTGTAGGAGTAGCTGAGTGGCACAGCAGACTGATCACCGGCCCTGGGGCCAAGAGGCCCTGAGCCCACATACCACCCCTTAGGCCCAGCAACCACTTGGTCCTGTGGTCCTGGACAGGCCATCCAATCCCAGCCCCTTGCAAGAAGTAAAAAAGAAAATGTGTTATATCTGACCACTCTCCCCCATGGTCCACCTTCTCCTCCATCACTCACACCCCCCTCCCTTCCCCTTTCCTCCTTCTCTCCTTTTTACTCCAGATGTCTATACCCCATTGAATATATATGCTGTTTCCTCTCCTAGCCACCTCTGATGAGAGCAAAGATTCCCTCATTTCCCCCTCGCCTTCCCTCCTTCCATATCATTGCAATAGCTCATTGCAATAATAAAAAAAATTTTATTATATGAAATATCTTAGCCTATTTTTCTCTTACTCCCATTACATTTCCCTTTTAGCCATTGATTCCATTTTTACACTATATTATATCTTCAAATTCAGCTTTCCTGTGCTTCATCTATAAAAACTCCTGCTCTATTAAATGAGAAGTTTCATATAAGTATTATCAGTATCATTTTTCTATGCAGGAATACATGCAGTTCATCATCATTAAGTCCCTCATATTTTCCCCCTCTCCTCCACTCTCTATGCTTCATCTGAGTCCTGTATTTGAATATCAAACTTTCTGTTCAGCTCTGGCCATTCCAACAGGAACAATTGAAATTCCCCTGGTTCATTGAAAGTCCACCTTTTCCCCTGGAAGAGGATGTTCAGCTTTGCTGGGTAGTTGATTCTTGGTTGCATTCCGAGCTCTTTTACCTTCTGGAATATTATATTCCAAGCCCTACGAGCTTCCAGTGTAGCTGCTGCTAAGTCCTGTGTGATCCTGACTGCAGCTCCACGATATTTGAACTGTGTCCTTCTGGCTGCTTGTAATATTTTCTCTTTGACTTGGGAGTTCTGGAACTTGGCTATAATATTCCTGGGGGTTGTTTTTTTGGGATCTCTATTTTGGGGAGATTGGTGGATTGTCTCAATTTCTATTTTGCCCTGTGTTTCTAGGATATCAGGGCAATTTTCCTGTAGGAATTCTTTAAAAATGAGGACTCTTTTCCTGATTATGACTTTCAGGTATCCCAGTAATTTTTAAATTATCTTTCCTGAATTTGTTTTCCAGATCAGTTGTTTTTTCAGTGAGATGTTTCACATTTTCTTCTAATTTTTCATTCTTTTGGTGTTGAACTATTGTGTGTTGACTTTTCGTAAAGTCTCCTTGATTAAGCTGCTGACTTTGTTTTCATCTTTTTTCCTGCATCTCTCTCATTTCTTTTCTTTTTTTTTCTTTTTAGGTTTTTGCAAGGCAAATGGGTTTAAGTGGTTTTCCCAAGGCCACACAGCTAGGTAATTATTAAGTGTCTGAGACCTGATTTGAACCCAGGTACTCCTGACTGCAGGGCCAGTGCTTTATCCGCTGCACCACCTAGCCACCTTCTCATTTCTTTTTCCAGTTTTTCTTGTATCTCCCTTACTTGATTTTCAAAATCTTTTTTTGAGCTCTGTCATAGACTGAGCCCAATTTCCATTTTTTGGGGGGAGTCTTTAGATGCAGGAGCTTGGACTTTCTCATCTTCAGATTGAGTATTTTGATCCTTCTTGGGATCATAGATAATGTATTTCTCAGTGGTGTTCCTCTTTTTTTCCTCTTTTTACTCATTTCTCCAGCCTGGGCTTGGTTTTGGGGTGCTTCCTGAGCTTTTGAATATTATTGGGACCTCCCCCCCCAAACAAGAATCTCTGTGTGAAGCTCTGACTTCCCTTCTGGCCTGTGAATGACCACAAGTGCACCCCTCTGCCATGGGGCTGAGGTGGTGGTGGTGGGGGGGGCTATGGGGGGGTCTAGACTGCAATCAGGATCTGAATATGGTCAGAGCCCCAGAGTCCTGTTTCAGGTACAGAGGACAGACTTCTGAAGTCTCTCTCCATTCCCCTACCCACTCAAGGCTCAGTTGCCTGGGGGGGGCTCCTGCTTACCAGCTTATAGGCTCAGCTCCTGCTTACTGACTCCACACCTCTGGGCTGCCATGCTGACCTGCTCAGCTGACCACATTGATTGCCGCAACTGCCCAAGGGCCTGGGGTAGAGGTCCCTTCTGCTGATGCTCCATTTTGTGCCCGGTGCTCCCTGGGGTATAGGTCAGGAAACTGGCCCTGCTGCAGTGAGCCGGCTCCCAGGTGTCTTGGGGCTTGCCTCCAGAAGGCTGAAGTTCCTTCACTCTGCCAGGCCAACCCTCTAACCCCATGGAACAGAGCATTTTCACTATTTTCCAGGTAACCTTGGTCTCGAGAATTGCCTCACTGGATCTTTCTGTGGGCTCTGTCTCTCACAAATTTAGTTAGAGTCTTAATTTTAAGATTTTTGAAATATTATAGAAAGAATACCTAGGAGAGGCTCTTCTGTCACCATCTTGGCTCTGCCCCCTAAGTAAACCTTTTGAGCTTTTATTATTTAAAAACAAAAAAAAGACCAATCCCTGCTCTTAAGGTCTGTATAGTCTACTTAGGGGAAACAACTTGTGCCCAGATAATTATGTCAAAGTAATTTTGATAGGGTGGGTAGCTGGGAAAGGAAATCACCAACTTGGGGAGTAGAGTCAAGACAGACCTCTTGAAAGAAATGCCTTTAGAACTGAACTTTGAAAGGAGAGGGCAGCTAGATAGCATAGTGGATAGATCGCCAACCTTGGAGTCAGGAGGATGGGAGTTTGAATCCAACCTCAGGCATTTAGTAGCTGCGTGACCTTGGGCAAGTCACTCAACCCTGATTGCCTCACTTGCAGGGACATCTCCTGATGTCCTGATTCATATCTGACTGCTGGACCCAAATGGTTCTGAAGGAAAAAATGAGTCTGGTGACTCTGCACAGCCCTCCTTCACTCAAATCACTTCCCTGATGTCATGGTCTACTTCAGGAATGATAGATAAACATCATATAGAAAGGAGTGAGAGAGACTCCAACAACTCATGTAAAGTCATAAAGGTGCAAGTTGAAATGTTAAGAATAAGAAGCCAGTATTTAGATCAGCTTGACTATCATAGAATCATAGAATGAATGAGACAAAGGACCAACTTTGTCCAATGACAAAGGCTACAGCCAGGTTCTGAAGGGCTTTGAATGCCACAGTCATTTCTATTTTATTTTAAAGCAAGTAGGTCTTAATCTTTTGGTGTGTCATAGATCTCTTTGGAAGTTTGAGGAATCTTAAAAAAATATTTTGAATGCATAAAATGAAATATTTAATAAGATTATAAAACAAACCAATTATATTGAAATATTGTTATCAAAATATTAAATAAGTGCATGGGTCCCTGTCTCATCTGGTGTTTTTTTTTTTTTTGGTCCGTTGTGTTGTACTTACTTATTGCTTCTTATTAAATAATTGATTGACCTTTGGATGTGAATACAGCCTCCACATAATTGCCATAGCAGTATCTCTAAAGCACAAGTCTCCCAATGTCACTGCTTTGCTTAATATGCTCCAGCAGTTGCCTCTGGCATAAAAATGTGGCTTTGACACAGAGATGTCCAGTCTCCTTGCCAGGGTCAACCCCATGTATGCCATTCTCTAGTGCATCTTCTCCAATGGATTATCTGTCCCATCATCCCAAATTCCTTCCCACTTTACATACAGACACACCCATGTCCATACTGTGAGTTCTTGCCCTTGAGAAGACCATTTATATCCTCCTTTCCTGCATTCTCTCTTCTTAACTCTGCCGTCTGACTTCTACTCTCCTCATTCAACTGAAATGGCTCTCTCCAAAATTCACAATGATCTCTTTGTTATCTCTAAAGACTTTCCCCCTTAATCTGCATTCTTCTCGACCTCTATAAGTCTTTGGCAGTCATTCTTTTTTCCTAGAGAGTCTCTAGGTTTTTGTGACTCTGCTCTCTCCTGCTTCTGCTGTTCCCTGTCTAATTGACTCCTTGGGGGGGGGGGGGGGGGAGGTTGCAAGGCAGTAAAGTTAAATGACTTGCCCAAGGCCACACAGCTAGGTAATTAAGTGTCTGAGGTCAAATTTGAACTCAGGTACTCCTGACTCCAGGGTCAGTGCACTATCCACTGGGCCACCTAGCTGCCCCTCTAATTGCTCCTTTGCTGGATCTTTATTCAGGCCGTAATCACTCAGGGAGGATGTCCCCCAGACCCTTTCCTGGACCCTCTCTGTGTAATTTCTGCCTTCTTTTTCTTTCAAAATTATTTTCCTTGGGGAATTCATCAGCTCTGGATGGATTTTCAGATCTTGGTGTACACATCTAATTCTTCTCCTGACCTCCATTATCAAACCTTCACCTGCCTATTGGACATCTTAAACTGAACATTTTACAGACCTCTTAAACCCAGGACATCCATTACTGAACTTACCTCCTCCAGCCTCTCCTCTCCTTTCCTTTTTAGAAAGGCCTGATTACTATCAAGGGGGCCACCATTCTCCTAGTCAGTCAAACTCAAATCTTGGGGTCTTCCTTGACTCCTCCCTCCTCCATCCAGTAGTTGTCTGGACTATTGTAATATCCTCCTCTTTGATTTCTCTCCTACAAGTCTCTCCCCACTCCATTTAGTCTTCCATTAAGCTGTCAAATTAGCCTTGTCACCTTCCCTCCTTCACATTAATTAGATTTTAGTGACTTCCATTTGGCTGCATCTTGCATCTTTTTACCTCTCCCTGACCAGACCCCTCACCCCTCATTCCTCAGTCCAGTGCCTAGCCTCCTTGATGTTCCTGACATCCACGCCTTGTTCTGTGACCTAGAACTCTGTTCCTCTTCACCTGTCTGCTAAAAGATCCATCTCCTGCAAGAAGATTTCCCTGTTAATGCTAGTGCCTACCCTCAAAGATGACCTCAGATTAATCCTGTTGGAGAGCCTGAGTGTATTTACTGTAACATCATCCCAAATTTTGCATGTGAACTGATGAGCTCCTTTCAGGACTGGAACCTTTGTTTTGATTTGGAGGTGGGGCCTCCTACCTACTGCTTTAAAAAGGTTGTTGATTGACTCCTTATCATACAGTCCTCCCCTCTACGGGTTCTGTAGTTCAGACTAACAGATCTTACTGTCCTGGCAAAGCTTATAACTTCTGTGTCTCAGCATTCCTTCCAGTATTAGCTTAGATGCCACCTCCTAAATGAAGCCTTTCCTCTTCAGTCATTAATGTCTCCCCTAAAAGTTTACCTTCTCTATATTTTGTATATATTTCTAAGGAGACATTTTATCTCTCTTACCCCTTCCACCTTGAGGGCATTCAGGAATGTATAAATATATCTGTCTGTTGAATTTTGTTTATTTTTATCTATCCCATGGTTGTTTGGCTGGCAGTTTTTTTAAATTATGAATTGAGACATTTTGTAGATTCATTTATAATTAATTTCCCCTTTTGTGAATTTTTTGTTTATTTCCTTTCACTTGTAAACTGGTCAGATTAGATATTCATATTCATATACATACATGCATACATACATATGTAAGTGGCAGGACATGAACTTTCCTCTTTGGTGACACCAAATTTACATTGTGCCATATCATGCTGCCTTTGTTTTTGTTTTGTTTTGTTTTGCAAGGCAGTGGGGTTAAGTGACTTGCCCAAGGTCACACAGCTGGGTAATTATTTAGTGTCTGAGGCAGGATTTGAACTCAAGTACTTATGACTCCAGGGCTGGTGCTTTATTCACTGTGCCACTTAGCTGCCCCGCCTCTGTTTTTTTAAAATTTTTATTTATTTTACTCCGAACTCAAGAATATATAAGTATTTTATTTGTTTTCCAATTACATACAGTAGTAGTTTCTATCATTTTTGTAAGGTTTTGAATTTTACAATTTTTTCCCACTCTCCCTTCCCTCCCCCACACCCACAGAAGGCAGTCTGATAATCTTTACATTGCAGTCTGATAATCTTTACATTGTTTCCATGTGATACATTTATCAAAATTGAATGTGTTGAGAGAAAAGTCAAATATGTAAGTTTTCATGTAAATTTCCTTTTTTTTCTTTTTTCTTCTTTTTCTCCTCCTTACCCTAGAGATGGTTACTTTTAGACACAGATATGTATGTAAAATGTATGTGTGTGTGTGTGTGTAACCATTCTATACATATTTTTATTTATCAGTTCTTTCTCTGAATGAGATAGTGTCTTCCTTTAGTTAATTTGAATATTCATAATAGTCAAAATGATTAGTCACTCAAAGTTGTTCTTAAAATAATGTTATTTTATACATTGTTCTCTTGGTTTTGCTCTTTTTGCTCTTGATGATTTTGTGCAAGTCTATCCATGTTTTTCTAAGATCATCGAACTCATCATTTCTTTTTTTTTTAGGGTTTTTTTTTTTTGCAAGGCAATGGGATTAAGTGCCTTGCCCAGGGCCACACAGCTAGGGCCAGTGCTCTGTCCACTGCACCACCTAGCCACCCCCTAACTCATCATTTCTTGCAGCACAGTAGTATTCCATTACACCCATATATTACAACTTGTTCAGTCATTCTTCATTTGATAGGTATCCCTACAATTTACCATCATCAGGAGAGCTGCTTATAAAAATTTTAGAACATAGAAGTTCTTTTCCTTTTTTGTTGATCACCTTGGGAAGCCAATCTTGTAGTGGTATTGCTGGAACAGGGTGTATATATATATATAGGCAGTTTAATTACTCTTTGAGTATAATTCCAGTTTGCTCTCCAAAATAGTTGGATCAGTTCACAGTTTTCACCAACAGTTGAATAAGTGTTCCTAATGTTTGGTATAAAAAACCATTTAAAAAAAATAGACACTCCTCTGAGCAAAAAAAAAAGTTTATTTTGGCTTTTCTGGAGAAAAGGGCACTTAAGTGTCTCACAAAGGTAGTGAAGACCAAGGAAGCTGTTGAATTGACAGTCAAACAAGATTATATGGCCTAATGTGATTGATTCCCCTCCTCCTTCCTATTGTCCCTCTCCGTCAGTTCATTGGTTAGTGTTCAGAGTTACATTCTACTTGTGAAGATCTATGTCAGCACCAAAGAAAAGAATGAAAGATTTTCATAAAATATTACCTTACCATGCAGATGGTGAGAACATCAAAAAGACTTTTAATGACCTTCAATGTCTTAGCTAAATGAAATAGTGTCTGAATATGCAAGGTCTTCTACTATCCTCCTAGTCAGGAAAAATAGTCTTATCAAAAGAGAGGCTTATGAGCTTCTTTGGAATGCAAGGTTTTTCTCATGGGAAAAAAGTCTACTATCCTTCTAGTAGTCAATAAAAATAGCCTTATCAAAAGTTAGGAGAGTGAGCCACCTGTTTGGAATACAAGGGGCTTTCTTCTACAAATAGTTTAAGAATAATAGTTTGTTCTTAATTTAATATTTCTTAACACTGAGAGGACTTCCCTAGGAATATTTTTTTTTAATTTTTAAAGGTTTTTTTTTTTTTTTTTTGCAAGGCAAATGGGGTTAAGTAGCTTGCCCAAGGCCACTTGGCTAGGTAATTATTAAGTATCTGAGCCTAGGAATATTTTTAAAGGATTTTGTTTATTTTGAATTTTACAATTTTCCCCTAATCTTACTTCTCCACCCCCCCCCAGAAGGCTATCTGTTAGTCTTTACATTGTTTCCATGGTATACATTGATCTAAGTTGAAAGTGATGAGAGAGAAATCGTATCCTTAAAGAAGAAACATGAAATTGCATACAAACATACAAAATTACATAATAAGATAATGGTGTGTTTTTTTTTAATTAAAGGTAATAATCTTTGGTCTTTGTTAAAACTCCACAATTCTTTCTCTGGATACAGATGATATTCTCCCTCGCAGATATCCCAAAATTGTGCCTGATTGTTGCACTGATGGAGTGACAAGTCCATTAAGGTTGACCATCGTTGCTGTTAGGGTGTACAATGTTCTTCTGGTTCTGCTCATCTCCCAAAGCATCAGTTTATACAAATCCCTCCAGGCTTCCCTGAATTTCCATCCCTCCTGGTTTCTAATAGAACAATGGTGTTCCATCACATTCATATACCACAGTTTGTTAAGCCATTCCCCAACTGAAAGACATTCACTTAATTTCCATTTTTTGCCACCACAAACAGGGCTACTATGAATATTTTTGTTCAAGTGATATTTTTACTCTTTATCATCATCTCTTCAGGGTATAGACCCAGTAGTGGTATTGCTGGATCAAAGGGTATTATTCCCTAGGAATATTAATCCTAAGAAGTTTTTATTGGGGAATATTCCACTCACCAATTTTTCCACATCCCCACCATTTATTGTTTTTCCTTTAATCATTTTATCCTATCTGATAGAAATAAAATGATATCTCAGTGTTGTTTTAATTTGCATTTCTCTAATCAGTAAAGATTTAATGTTTTTGTATGACTATAAATTATTTTTTATTTTAATTTAATAAATTCATCCATTAAGAAATATCTATTAAGTGTTTATTATGTGCCAAGCTACACCAAGTTCTGAGGGTGTTTAGGTCCTTTGAAAATTCGAGTACAAGAAGCTGCTTGTGCTGTGGGTATAAATTGGAAGTTCAGTTGGTTAAAATGTTTTTATTAGAACAAAGAGACCAAAAGCTTTATTTTAGGCCCCACATAAAAACAGAATTGTGGCAAAAATAAGTGATAATGAAGCCTGTGGTTATCAATATGGTTTATTTATTGGAAACTTTCCATGACTTGACTATCACATGCCCCCTTAGACTATTCCAATGAAAGACTTGCTTGTGTTGTATAGTAGTAATTGTCATATAGCCTTTAGAGTTTGCAAAGATCTTTAAACATAAATTATTGTCCATTATTGTCCATCAGGTATTATTATCTAGTTTCTGTAGTTGTTGGAAACTGAGGTATGGATAGTTTAAATGACTTCTCATAGTGACATAGGTAAAGGTAGAATATGAACCTAAATCTTCCAGTTTCAGACACTGAAAATCCCTGTTCTAAATCTCATCCTTCAACCTTTCTGGTGAGAAAATTTAGTTTTAAATTCAATCTCTGCCACATGACTTTTGAGATGATATGTAATTCCTTTCATTTCTCTTGGAGTGGGTACACATATTTGTAAGGGACTGACCTTGAATAACTGACTTCAAGTTTTTCCTCTAAAATCCTGTGGATTTTAATTGGATGTCTGTTTGTGGTGCCATCTGCTGGTAAAATGAGTTAATTATCTTTGGAAAAGAAGAGTGATATGATAGATAACAATTTTCCTTTTTTATGGGTTATTTTCAGATCCTTATTCTTACCTTTTCAGATATTGTTTGTATATCTAGTACTTCATTTTCATATATATTTTCTATTTCCCTGATTTTCCTTATCTGTAGCTGTCATTTCTTTTTCTGAGAAATACAAATAAATTCTTTGTAAACAAAATTAGGTATTCTTATTTTTTTAAAGAGTTTATTTATTTTGAGTTTTACAGTCCCCCCCCCCCCCATTCTTGCTTCCCTCCCTCCGCCCTCCACAGAAGGCATTCTGTTAGTGTTTACATTGGTTCCATGATGTACACTGATCTCAGTTGAATGTGGTGACAGAGAAATCATATCCTTAAGGGAGAAAAATAAAGCGTGAGATAGTAAAAGGTGGTAATAGTCCTTCGTCTTTGTTCAAAGTCCATAATTCTTTCTCTGGGTACAGATGGTATTCTCCATTGCAGATAGCCCAAAATTGTTCCTGGTTGTTGCACTGAAGGGATGAGCAAGTCTATCAGGGTTGATCATCACCCCCATGTTGCTATTAGGGTGTACAATGTTTTTCTGGTTCGTACATCTTGCTCAGCATCAGTTCATGTAAATCCTTCCAGGCTTCCCTGAACTCCCATCCCTCCTGGTTTCTAATAGAACAATAGTGTTCCATGACATACATATGCCACAATTTGCTAAGCCATTCCCCAATTGACAGACATTCACTTAATTTCCAATTTTTTGCCACCACAAACAGGGCTGCTATAAATATTTTTGTACAAGTGATGTTTTTACCCTTTTTAATATTCTTATTTTGAGAAGTACCCTGACCTAACATGTGACTTGAGTGTCTTTTAGAATTATAGAGCTTTTCTTTAAATATGGACTGTTTTCTTTAAATATGGACTGTTAACTTTGTTGATATATGATGACTCTTAGAAGAAAATTTGGAATTATATATTCTAGAGAACAAATCAGTTTTTTATATGGGGCAGTCTAAATTTGTCTGACCTCCCCAAGTGTTTTGATTTATTCATATGATGTAGATTAATCTGATTATTTCTTTCATTATGTGGAGATATCCCTTCTCTTCTTTTTCATATTCTCCTTCCCCTCCTTTGCCATTTTAAAACTGCATCTGAGAAGTATTTTTATTTCCTTATCCAATACCCCGTTAAGCTATACTGATTCATAGTGACTCTGCCTATCCATGTGAGGAAAATAGTTTAACATTAATTTTAGTTTATATGCTACAGAATAGCAGTTCTTGAATATTATTTAATCTGGGCCTCTCATTTTTACTGCTGAAGAAACTAGGGCCTAAACAGGTAGGTAAATGCTTTCTCCAGGGCTAAAGCTTTTAGCAAATGTGTGACTAGGATCCAAGTAGGAGGTAGAATTGTTAGATAAGCAGTCTTGGCTTAGCATAGAATTTGATTTCTAGAGATTCAGTTCACGCATACCCTACGTGTGTGTGTGTGTGTGTGTGTGTGTGTGTGTGTCTAAATTCTATATTGCAGAGTTTTGTAAATATGATTCTATTAATATTCTCCCTTGTACAGCTGGGGAAAACTGAGATGCAGATAAGGTTAAGTGGCTTCCCTGGGTTGACACAGAGGTTCATATATACCTAAGACTTTCAGATTCAAAAGTTCTGAAAATTCCTTGCTTTTCTAAATCTGTGACTCACTTACCCCAGTTAAAAGATTTGGTATTAAATCCAAGCTCTGCTACTTAGTCTTTGGCATCACAAGTTAGACTATAACCCTCTTATTCTGAATATATTCACTTCCTGAGTTAGCTGAGGTTAAAAAATGTACTTGTTGCTATTCAGCATTGTAATGAAAAGCCTATTCCTACTTAGAAAGCAAATTACCCTTGGATTTGATTCTGTACTTGTTTTAGTTTGCAGGAAGAAGGCCTTTCCTCCCAAGAACTCCAAATGGTATATAAAATATAGCTTCTATGCCACAGGCAGCTTTCAGATATTTAAAAAAAACATCCTTAGTAAGTTAATTAATTCCATTTTAATAAGTTATACTTTTCTATTTTAAACTTTTGATAACTATATTATTCTGTCTTTTATAGGAAATCAAACCCCAAAGCCATTATAACCATGGATATGGTGAATCTCTTGGACGTAAAAGTCACATTGATGATTACAGCACATGGGACATAGTCAAAGCTACACAGTAAGTGTTTTAAATTGAAGCATTTCTTCTTAAATCCTAATTTTTGAACTTAAAAAAAACAGAACCAATAAGACTTAATTGAACAAATTATTTGGCATGACAAAAGACAAGTTTGATATTTCTCTCAATTTTCCTCTCATATTTAGTGGTATCCAGAAAAACCTTTGTATTATGACTTTCAGATATATAAAATTTTATTTAAAGGTCTTTGTCATATTAAATATTTTTAAGTTCAAGAAAAACTCACACTGATAAGATTAAAAGCATCAAGAGGAAGGCAGCCATGATGCTAAAGATCTTGAGAGCTTGTCATGCGAAGATAGATTGAAGGAACTTGGTGATATTTATCATTTTCAAGAAAATGCTTATATTCTCTATTGGTTGTTTGGGGGAATGGAACAAACATGATATACTTTTAGTTCAGCAAAGCTTTTAACAATGTCTCTTGATGCTATTCTTTGTGAGTAAAATGGAGAGATAGTGACTGGATGCTATTACATTAAGAAAACACAGAATGTAATAGGCACATATCTTTAGGAAGGTATTTAGTAGCTTTGTTCTATTTAACATCATATTTAATGGAGACCTGGATGGCTTGCCTGCTAAATTTACAAATGACAACAACTTGGTAACATGGATGATAATCTTGATTTAATTAGATCTCATATGAGTCTAACTAATAATATGACATGGAAGCCAAAAAAGCTAATGCTACTCTAGACTACATTTATAAAGACAGAGTATTCTGTTTTTTGAATTTTGAATTTTTGAATATTACAATTTTTCCCCCAGTCTTGCTTCCTTCCCCCACCCTCCACAGAAGGCAGTCTAATAGTCTCTACATTGTTTCTATTCTATACACTGATCAAAATCGAATGTGGTGAGAGAGAAATCATATCCTTGAGGAAAAAATAAAATATAAGAGATAGCAAAATTATATATACCTTTTTTAAAAAAAAATTAAAGGTAATAGTATTTGGTCTTTGTTCAAACTTCACAATCTTTCTTTGGATACAGACGGTATTCTCCACTGGAGATAGCCCCAAATTGTCCCTGATTGTTGCATTGATGGAATGAGCAATTTCATTAAGATTGATCATCACCCCCATGTTGCTGTTATGGTGTGCAGTGTTCTTCTTGTTCTGCTCATCTTGCTCAGCATCAGTTCATGCAGATCCTTCTAGGTTTCTCTGAATTCCCATCCCTTCTGATTTCTAATAGAACAATAGTATTCCATCACATACTTGTACCCCAATTAGTTCAGCTATTCTCTAATTGATGGGCATTCACTCAATTTCCAATTCTTTGCCACCACAAACAAAGCTACTATGAATATTTTTGTACAAGTGATGTTTTTAATACCCCTTTTCATAATCTCTTCAGGGTATAGACTCAGTAGTGATATTGCTGGATCAAAGGGTATGCACATTTTTGTTGCCCTTTGGGCATAATTCCAAATTGCTCTCCAGAAAGGTTGGATGAGTTCAGAGCTCCACCAACAATTTGGGGGGGGGGAGGTTAGGTTTTTGCAAGGCAAATGGGGTTAAGTGGCTTGCCCAAGGCCACACAGCTAAGTAATTATTAAGTGTCTGAGACAGGATTTGAACCCAGGTACTCCTGACTCCAAGGCCCGTGCTTTATCCACTACGCCACCTAGCTGCCCCCAACAATGTTTTAGTGTCCCAAATTTCCCACATCCCTTCCAACATTGATCATTGTCATTTCTGGTCATATTGGCCAGTCTGAGAGGTGTGAGGTGGTACCTCAGAAGCTTTAACTTGCATTTCTCTAATAAGTAGTGATTTAGAGCAATTTTTCATATGACTGGATTGCTTTGATTTCCTCATCTGTAAATTGCCTTTGCATATCCTTTGACCATTTGTCGTTTGGGGAATGGCTTGTTTTTTAAAAAATTTGACTCAGTTCTGATATATTTAGAAATTTGTCAGAAGTACTAGTTGTAAAAATTGTTTCCCAATTTACTACATTTCTTTTGATCTTGGTTACAGTGGTTTTGTTTGTGCAAAAAGCTTTTTAATTTAATTTAATCACAGTCATCTAGCTTGTTTTTAATGATGTTCTCCATTTCTTCCTTGGTCACAAATTGCTTCCCTTTTCATAAATATGACAAGTAAACTTGTCCTTGATCTCCTAGTTTGCTTATAATGTAAGGCAGTATTCTGAAAGAAAGAAATGATTTTGTGATTATTCTGCCCTGGTCAGGTCTCTTCTAGAGTACCATGTTCAGTTCTGAGTATTTTTACAGGAAAACATAGGCAAGCTGAAGCATTTCCAAAAGTACATAGCCAGTTGGGATGGTGAAAAGAGTGGAGAATATGTCATAGAAGGAATGATGTGTTTTTATTGTAAATATTACAGCCATTGATTTTTGATTAGGGAACTAACAGAATCAGGTAGCTTATTTTGGAAGCTTTGTGAAGGATGAATTAGAGATAGCAAAAGAGACTGAAGACAGAGATGGAGTAAGAGGCTATTAAACTATTTATGCAGACCTGAACTAGATTTGTGACAGTGTATGTAGAGAAGTAGGTAAGTGATAGAGAAAAGATTGTTTAGAGAGAATTGAGAGGACCTAGCAATTGATTGGTTAGGGTGAGGGTTATAGTTAAAAAAAAACAACTGGGGTTTGTATAGGCAACTATGTCATCAACTATAGAAATAGGGAAGTTGATAAGAAGAACAGCTTGAAGGAGGAATGGAGATGATCAGTTGAGTTTTGGACATAATGAGTTTGAGATGTCAGCAGAACATCCATAAGCCTGTGAGTCTCTCTGGCAGTTGTTTAGATGGAACTTAATGTCTGGAGAGAAATTAAAACTGGAGATGCAGAGGTAAGTCTTCCTCCCAATTTCTTTGATGTAACCAATTATGATTTCCCAACTCTGTGATATTAATCATATAACTGATGATATAATTTTTATTCTGTTCTTTGCTCTTTGCTTATAAAAATAAGTTGCATCTTCAGGTCTGGGTCTTTGGCATAAATGAAGGCAAACCATTGACCCTTTATTATCAAGTTGCATTCCCCTGTTATTTTATTCAAAGAAACTTGCCTCAATTTACTCTCTTGTTAAATTTCATTTGCTACAATAGACTTTTCCTTATGAAAATTAGTACCTAATCTTTGTCTTTTTAACAATATAAGGTTAAGATTTTTGAGTGTGGATGTTGATTTATCTTTGAGAAAACATACTATACTATTATATGTAAAATTCACGTAATGTGGTTTTTAAAAATTTCCCTTAAAATGCAGTACTTATTTTTAGAATAGAGTATAGAGTTTCCTACTATATTAAATTTTAGCATATGATTTTTGATAGAACAATAGTATTGACTAATAACTTTTTAAGCTGACTTATTAGTATTTCTACTTACCATTACTGTACATTTGTATACTTTTTATAGTGTTAGTAAATCTCCTGAACATATTTTCAGAGCTATGAGTTAGTAAAACAGGAAGGTTTTAGCCTTTCTTTGTAACTATGATTAGTGATGTTAAATGAACAACCAGGAGATTATGATTTTGTTGTAGCTAATTGTTCTTATCCTCAGAAATGTTATTATATATGAAACATTCATTCATATGAAACATGAATTTTTTGAAGTAAATTTTTCTAGGAGGTTCAGTATAATGATAGTAGCAACTTCTTTATCTTTTTAAATGCCTGCATTATTTTCTTATTTTTAATTTTTAATTTCTTATGAGCTTAATAACATTGTCACCAGAATTTTCTTTTTATTTAAGGTATGGAATATATGAACGCTGCAGAGAATTGGTGGAAGCAGGTTATGATGTGAGGCAACCAGACAAAGAAAATGTTACACTTCTTCATTGGGCTGCCATAAATAACAGGATAGATCTAGTAAAGTATGTGGTTTTGATATTTATGAGTATTGATTGGTTTTATTTAGCTGTGATTTTGTTTATAATAATCTTGTTGTATTTAGTATTTTTATTTTCCTTTGGCCTCATCTTTCTTTCTTTCTTTCTTTCTTTCTTTCTTTCTTTCTTTCTTTCTTTCTTTCTTTTGTGAAGAGTTTAAATAAAATACCAAATAAGCAATTATTATTTTAAAATTTTTATTTAATGTTTTCTTTTTAATGATGAACTTACAATCAGCAAACACAAACATTTAAATATACAAAGAACAAGAAAAAATTATATAAGGACAAATTTAATTTAAACCTCAGATGTTTTTGATTGTTTTTATATGAAAATACATTTTTCTATAAAAACATGTTTATAGCATAATCATTTTGCAGACAAAAGGTAAAGGCATTGTTTACATATATAAAAATAGTCCTATTCTTTTTATGAGATCACTTACAAAACTGTTTAATTATTATGAATATAAATTCCAGTGCTTTTTAGATTGGCCCTCTAATTGGTTTAATGTATTTTATGCTCATAGGTCATGAAAATGTTGATTATATAACTTATTGATAAAAAAAAATTATAGTGATTTGGGAGCCTAAATGCTGCTGAATCATTTTGTTGTTGTTAGAGGAGAGAGGGTCTCTAATAAATACAACTAGCATGCAAAACTATTGTAATTACAATATTGAGATTTCTGAGGGAGTCATCTGCTACTGACTTCTCTTGCTTCCTATGTAGGTAGAGTTTGTTCTGGGACAAACAGGACTGAACCTTAAAGGGGGTGGGCATGTAAGTATTGAGAGAGATGGCGGGGGGCGGGGAGAGACAAACACATTGGCTTCATTCTAAAGCCATATTGGACATATCTACTATCGAGTACATTTTCTGACTCTGTTTTCAGTGGAAGGGGAATACAGTAGGTTGACTTGTAGTTGCTTATTGGTGTTTGCCAGACATTGCTTAGGAAAAATGCTACTTCCTTCAAGAGAGGATTTTAGGATTTAGGTTTGGAAAGGAAAGTTAGCTTCCATTTAGTCCTTTCTCCTCATTTTACACACAAGGAAGCTAAGAGCCCCAGAAGGGAAGGGACTTGCCCAAGTTCACAGATAGTAAGTAGGTAAGTCAGACTTTATACTCAGGTCTTCCAACTCCAAATGCAGTACTCCTACTCTTCAATGCTGACTTTGCCAGCAGGTCGTCAGCATAATTAAGGATTGGCTTATAGTTTTGTGTTGAAATGTTATCATCCAGAAAATGTAAAATTGGAAAAGGAGGTAAATTGATCACAGAGCAAGAATGTTGGGTATAAACCTCCACTGGGTTGATTCTGTGGTGAATTTGTTGAAAAATGAATAAATGAAAAAGTTCTTATTAAGCACTTATTGTGTGCCAAACACTGATCTAAATGCTGCTGATACTAATAGAAAAAGAAAGGCATTCCAGATCTCAAAAAGAACAGTCCAGTTGGAGAAGACAACCACCCAAAAGTTCAGCTGCACAGTAGACAGAGAGACCAGAAGGTCCTGCAGGCAAATGAAAAGGACCTTCACATAGTGGTCATCATCTGTCTCCCCAGTTTGTGACTTCCAGCTCATCTAGGTGGTGGGAGAGTCATGATTTTCTTCTGCTTAGTTGCCCTTTGGAGTCTTGATGGAATAGAATAGGGAAGATGAAGTTACCCTATCCTCATTTCCCAGAGCTCTTCCTATATCCTAGGTAGAGGACAAGCTGGCACCTGCTTAGAGAATGGCAACTAGACTAGTCATTGTATTCAGATCAAGTCATATCTCTTTAAACAACTGGGAATGGCTGGATGGGGGAGAGGAGATTTAGGAGTAAAGGGCACCTTTCTTCAGGTATTTGAAAAGATACTCGATGATTTTTTTACTTGACTCCAGGAAGCACAAGTAGAAAGGAAGAAAATACAGGCTCCAAGTCAGGAAAAGATAAAAAATTTATGTTCCCAGCAAGCCTTGAATGGATGATCACTCATTAGGAATGTCACTTTCAACCTCAAGTTTTAGTCATTCTGTATCCAGTGAAAATGGTCTTCAGTAAAAAACATTTCTAATGAAATTAAATATTTTTTCATAAAGATTCACTCCAAAGAACTTTTTAAAGCAAAAATGAACTTCAGTCATTAAAATTATGTTCAGAGACAGGTGGTCATGTGGTATTGAGAAGACCCGAATTCCAGTCTGGCCTCAGATATATAATAACTGAATGACCCTGGGCATTCTGTAAAGGGAGCATCTCCCTCTCAGGTTTGTTGTGAGAATAATGATATTATGACCTACTTTGTATAAGTTAACTAGCAGTAGTGATGGCAACTGCAGCAATGATAAAAAAAACTATTCTCTCTTTTGTGTAATGATTGAAAATGCTTACTCAAGGCCAGGACCAATCATTTGCACAACTAATGACATTTCCTATTTGGGATCATAAGTGAGATCTGTTTGGATCCTTTTAAATTTTCCTTAAAATGTTTCTCTTTCCTGATCTCCCCATTGTAAGACTCTCTGGAATCTTCAGTTGCCCAGAGCTCCCCTGTTTATCCAGTGCTGTGATGGGACACAGAATCTGTTGTCACATGTTACAAAGAAGGACATGACATTCTTTGGGGGTGTTCTCACACTTAAAATTCTCTCCTCCCCACCCCCTCAGTCAAGGCTAACACTTCTTAAGCACCAGGAGTACTCCCAAGAAACTCCCAGACAGTGTCATGGGGACATTCTTCATGAAATCACCCTGTACAAAGCAGAGGGGAGAGATGAATTCAGGCAGGCAGTCAGATCATGAGTGCTGCAAATGCAAACAAAATGGAAAGATGGTCCCTGTTTTCAGAGAGCTTACGATCTCATGGGGGAGACAAGCGCCAAAAGGAAACTGAAAACAGGAATTGGTCATGGGAAAGGGGAGAAGTCTGAGAAGTTCCACAATAGTCATCTGAGAAAGAAATGAGGTTAAAAAGAGTAATTGAAGAGAGGGGAGGCACTGATGTTAAGGGGGACCAGGAAAGGCTTCTTAGAGAGATGGTGGGATTTTAACTGAAACTTGAAGGAAAGCAGAAAATCCAGGAGGAAAAGAGAGAAGGAAAAGAATTTCAGTCATAGGGTACAACCTATGAAAATGTTCAATTGGGATATGGAGTGTCTTGTTGGAGGAGCAAGAAGGAGGCCAGAGTTAACTAGATCATAGTGGAAGGGAGTAAGGGACTAGAAAAGTAGGAAGGACAGAGTTTATGAAGACCTTTAAATCCCAAACAAATGTTTGATCTAGAGATATTAGGAAGCCCCTTGAGTGTGTTGAATAAAGGAATGACATGGTCGGCCTTCTACTTGAGGAAGATCAGTTTGCTAGCTAAGGTGATGATAGCCTGGAGTGGGGGTGGGGGGGGGCAGATTTTGGCAGGCTGGCTAACCAGAAGGCTATTATTACTATAGTCCAAACATAAAATGATAAGGACCAAACTAGTGTAGTGACTGCATCAGAAGAGAGAATGGAGTGAATACAAAAGATATTTGGATATGGGAATCAGAGAGTGAGGAGTCAGGTATGACATCTAGGATGTAGGCATATGACCAGAATAGTGGACTTGTTTTTGGGAGAAAAGAGAACTAATTCAATTCTGAATATCTTTTGAGTTCAGGATATCTACAGGGCATTCAGTTTGAAATGTCAATTAGATAGTTAGAAATGTGAGACTTGAGGTCAAGAGAGATTTTCTTAGGCTGTATAAATCAATCATGATAATTATTTTTGTAGAGGGATAGTTAAATCCATACAAGTTGATGAACTATAGAAGGAGAGGAGAAGGCTAGCCAAGGACCAAGCCTTGAGGAACCCCAGTAACTCATGAGCATAATGTGGATGAAATATGATAAGACATTATGAGACAAATTTGAGGAAAGTCAGGAAGAGTAGTATCACAAAAACCTATGCCCAAGAGATTATTAAGGAAAAAACAGTGTGATTGACCTTATCATTGGTGACAGAGGTTAAGAAAAATGAATATTGAGGAGGACTCTTAGATTTGGCAATTAACAGATCATCCATTGCTTATTAGAAAGCATTTTGTCAGAAGCCAGACTGCTTAGAATTTAGAAGAGAAGAATAGATTGTAAAGAACTTAACTCAAGTTGTTAGCTTTGAAAAAGAGATGAGAAATAAAGTGATAACTAGCAGGAATAGTTGGAGCAAGTGAAGATTGTTAAGGATGTTGGAGTACCAGAGAAGAAACCAGTAGAGATAGATATTGAAGATTAATAAAAGTAGAAGTGATGGAAGGAACTATCTTGAGAAGATGAGATGGAACAGGGTCAAGGATGTATGTCAGGGGTTTGCCATGATAAGAAAAATTTCATGTGAAACAGGTAAAGGAGACAGGAAAAGACATCTGAGCAATAGGAGATGAGGAGGACCCACAAGCAAGTGCTTGGCAAATGGTCTCCATATTTTCAGCAAAATAAGCTCCAGGTTCATAGTTGAGATTCATGGGAGGGAGAGCCAAGAACTTATGAAGAAAGAGAAAAAAAAAACTTGCAAAAACCACTGTGGTGAATGAAATGTAAAAGAATTGCCTTAACCTTATGAGAACTCAGTTGAGCCTAAGTAACATGAATTTGTGATGGATCCAGTCATCATGTTTTGTGATCTTCTGAAGCTTTATGAATAAATATGACATGAATAAGAGAAAAGGCAGTATATGGTGGGAGTAATCCAAATTTTGACAGAAAAAGCATATCAGTAGAATAAGGAGAAAAGACTAGTATAGGGTTGAACAACTAGGAGTCATGTTGGAAAGTGTGCGAGTGTGGTTCCTGGGAACCAGCTGAGGAGGAAAGGGATTTTAGGTCACATGAGAATGAAGAACAGGATTTAGGGAAATGTAAAGGACAGAGAAAGGTGGAATGACAAAAGATTATAATTAGAGTTCATAAAGTGGAAGTAGGAAACATATGGGTGATGGCAAGGACAAGCATGTAGCCATCTCTGTGCAGGCCATCATGGAATGGTAGGTAGGTTATGGAAAATGAGTGAAATAAGCCAGTGGAAAGTTATGTGCTTGAGGTTATCAAATATGTAAATGTCAAGGCCAAGTTGGGGAAGAAAGACTGTGAAACAGTCTCTGGACTCATTGAGGAAAGGAGAGTGTCTTGGAGGGAGGTAATTAATATTTACTTGTATCTTGATTGAGTGGTATTGTATCCATTCTTGAAAGAAGACCATGAAAGAAGGTGATGTCATGACTTGCAAATGAATTTGGATTTAAGTGAGGAAGGACTGTGGGAAGTCACCAGCCTCCATTTCTTTTCTGGAGTCTTCTCGGTTTAGGTGACATAAATCAATTAAATGACCATCAGCTTAAGAGAGTGATGGTGGTAGAGAGGAGAGAGAGTTAGGAACTGTAAAGGATGGGGCAACCATCAACTATTGGAGTCTGGGAGTTAGGAGAAAATTGCAGTCAGTGCTGATAAGGTTGGTTAGGGAGACTGTGTCATCCGCAGAGAGCCAGGTCACAGTGAATGCCAGAGGTGGAGGGAATGAGAAAGGACGAACCTTAAGGTGAAAGCCAGTTTGTTACTCAGACATTTCTGAGGGCATTAGTGGAAGGATGGGTAGATGGTGAGGAGGAAGTTGTGGGGAGTCAGGTTGAGAAGAATAGGAACAAGAGGGTGGGCAGTTGGGGTCATGAACAGACCCAGTTCGGGGGGCAGGGAGTTGAGGAACACTGGCATGGAAAGGTTATGACAGGGCATTTGTTGATCATTGAGGAATGAGTCCAGACAAGTTATCATCATCCTCAGGGAAGGGGGGGTGGTCTAGATATCTGGTATGGAGGTCGGCTAGGCTGGAGGGGAAGCTTTGAGTTTAGGAGAAGTTGACTTTCCTATCAAATAGAGGTTCTTGTCAGAGACTCTGCAGTAATTGCTCAGACTGGAGCCATCCTAGAGCTAAGGCAGCCAAATGGAGGTGGAAAGCTGGAGGAAGAAAGCTGGAGGAGGGGTGGTTTAACCAAATTAGAGAGTGAATGATGGTGGGGGGTAGGGGAGAGCAGATCTCTGGGAGAACACATGAAATGGCTGGTTCAAGCGAGGATCTTAATACTTTGTTGTTCTTCTCTTTCTACTTTTTGATTTATTTGTAAGACAATTCTTTCATGAAACTTCTTCCAATGATCAAAATCAAAGAAATCCCTTATGCATCATAAAAACTTAAAGGATAGAATGCAACATAATGTTTGAAATAAAACTTTATTTTTATCTTCTACATAATTTCACAATTTTTATGTGGTTATAATAGTAATAAAGTTGCTAATATTTTTCCCTTTATAGATATTACATATCGAAAGGTGCTATTGTGGATCAACTAGGAGGAGACCTAAATTCAACTCCACTTCACTGGGCCACAAGGTTTAAAATTAGTTTTGGATTTTTATTTATTCTTGCTTTATAATTGGTTTATAATTGATAAATTGCATTCAGAGATGTTAGACCTTCAAATTATTAGGAGAATTTATATGTTGTGTGTGTGTGTGTGTGTGTGTGTGTGTGTGTACATACATATACAGGTTTGATAGGTGATGAATGAATATCTTATTGTCTGCTTTGAAAACCTATCTCCATTTTTTTCCTTATACTTCACTGGAAATTTGCAGAATGTCATACTACTTATACAACTGCCTTATTTTTTCTATTTGAAAAAATGGGAAGTCCACTATTTAATTAATTTTCTGTTCTTCTATGCAATTTAACTAATAACAATTCGTCTTGCTGAAGTGTCAACTGTTAATGTTGATTTAGAAATATTTTCCATTATTTCATTTAAGAAAATTATTTTTGAATGAAGTATTTTGAAGAGTTTTTACAAATTTATAAATTCATAAATGTGAATTGATAAATATTTAATTAAAAATAAAATTTTTTATTCTGCCTTTTCAGTAAATATAATCATTGAAAATTCTGTTTTCTAGTTCAGAAGGAGCTTGATATTCCTCAATGCTCATTCTTTTTCATTTTAGACAGGGCCATTTATCAATGGTTGTGCAACTTATGAAATATGGTGCAGATCCTTCATTAATTGATGGAGAAGGGTGTAGCTGTATTCACTTGGCTGCTCAGTTTGGACATACTTCTATTGTTGCTTATCTGATAGCAAAAGGACAGGTAAAAAGACTTTGTTGTTATTTTGTCATTTCAGTTGTGTATGACTCTTCATTTCCCCATTTGGAATTTCCTTGGCAAAGATAGTGGAGTGCCATATCTTTCTCCAGCTCATTACAGATAGGATCTAAAATATAAACAGACTAATGAGATTTACCCAGGCTTACACACCAGTGTTTAAGGCTAAATTTGAATTCAGGTCTTCCTCATTCCAGGCCTGATAGTCTATCCACTATTCCACCAAGTTCCATACTTATATTTTTATTAAATATTTTTAAATAATTCAGTTTTATATACCTATTACCATTATGGAGATCTTTTTATCATTCTCATATAAACTTCAATTATTAGTCCAACTGGGCTAGTAATTGAAGTTTATATCAGAATGGTAAAAAGACAAAACTATCAACTCAAAGATTCAGCATTTGAAAAAGTACCAAATCTACATGTAGGAATATATATATGCACATAGCTGTAAAGTATTCCATTCTCTTGTTTTACAAGTCCTTTCCAATGCCTTGTTGTACAAGTGATGCTTCTCAAAGTAGTTGCCAGCAGAACATTCCCCTAGTTGTGAATGATTTACCTTCCCTAAATTATCTTGTATTTACTTATGTGCATAACATCTTTTAGTCTGTTAGTCTGATAGTACCTCCTTGGGGACAGAGATAATATCATTTTTGCCTTTTACCCCAATTCACAATTGTGCCTTGTAAGTGTTTAATAACTGTAGAATTTAATTGAATTGAAAAGAAGTGATTTAATTAATGGTGTTATTAATTGGTAATCATTATTGCTTTAGCTTAAAGATTTATTCTGATTTAATAATGTTTTTATATTGCTGCATATCATGATCTTTCTGTGTTGTATTAGAATATAATCTAGTGCTATATTTTTCAGAATTTAGAAGATTATTGACAGTAACAAGCAAGAAAATTGAATATTATATCTAAAAACTAAACAGATTTCTCAAGGAAATAATGATTTAGCTATTTCTACTCTGCCTTTGACTTCAGGCTGTCTTAATTTTTAGTAAACATTAATTTTGTTTGAAAATAGTTTTTAACTTAAGAAACTTAAACCTATTGTTTATATAGCTCAGAATATTCCTTTCATTAAGAGTGCTAATGCTAGCAAATGTAACCCTTTAAGTATTAAATAAAAATGACTTTTGGGGCAGGACTTTTCTTCTTATGTAAAAATTATCAGTAGGAGTTTTTTTTTTCTTTTTAGGTTTTTGCAAGGCAAATTAGGGCTTAAGTGGCTTGCCCAAGGCCACACAGCTTAATTATTAAGTGTCTGAGGCAGGATTTGAACTCAGGTACTCCTGACTCCATGGTACTCTATCTGCTTCACGCCACCTAGCCTTGCCCCCTTATGTAAAAATTATCAAGACTACATGGATAATATCTTTATTTTTAAATTCATTTTAACATTAAATGTCGAGTTCTGAGCTAGATTTAGGAGTAAAATATTCTCAGTTATATTCCCAGACAGATTTCTTAAAAGTAGGTCATCCCTTTATGCAAATACAAAGTCTTAATGATTTCATGAAAAAACAAACCTTTATTTCAGAAACAAAATTTGAATCTTTTTTTTTGAGATTTTTTTTTGCAAGGCAATGGGGTTAAGTAGCTTGCCCAAGGCCACACAGCTAGGTAATTATTAAGTGTCTGAGGCTGGATTTGGACTCAGGTACTCCAGGGCCAGTGCTCTATTCACGTAGCACCTAGCTGCCCCACAAAATTTGAATCTTAAAAAGAAAAGTCAACAAGTTATTAATTAGTGTCAAGAAAACTGTTAAAAGGAGCTTTCACATTCAAAGGGTAGTGATTGGTAATAACTGAGATTCATATAGTGCAGTAGAAATGTGGGGGAATGAAAGCAACAACAACTTCCTATAGAAACCCCTGTTTTTCTCTTATGTACCTAAGGTTCCTGCCCCCCCCCCCCCATTCCTGTGTTTCTCTTTCTCTTCCTCTCCCTCTGCTTTTAAAACAAATTCGGCAGCACACACCTGCAAAGTAAATGAGCAAAAGGGCAGTTCTGCTGGGGCTCCAGTGCTGGCTTCCCAGATTGCTGCCATCTGATTTGAGGGTGGGATAGTTGGTCTGATGCATGGGGTCTGCCACTTAGTGGTTGCAGCCTCTCTTAGCCTCCTTTTTCATATTTGCAAAGTGAAAATAGAATCCCCAACCTTCCTACTTCAGAGTTGTTGTGAGGAGCCTTAGAGGTAATAATTCTGAAAGCACTTTAGATACTTGTAAAGTACTTATTAATAATCTTTTAATTGTTGGATTATAAAGGATAAGAAAAATGACTCATGGGTAGTAGGAAAAAAGCTGATTTCAGTAAGGAGAAAGTAAGAAAATGTATAGCTTCCCTCAGTGAGTCTGATTTGCTAGGCTCAAAGGAACTGAATCCTCAGCAGCTGAAATCACTGACCGCTGCCAAGCTGCTGCCAGCCAGTGAGTTTGTCAAAGACCCTGGAGTAGTAGGGTGGGAATGCAGAAGTGGAGAAGGGCAGATGTCTTGAGTTTTAAAATAAAGAGAATAGCCTAAACCAAAAGCTAGTGAATGTGACTTCAGTTCTTGACAAAATTCTAGTTAGTGAACTTCTAGTGAAGAAACAAATGATCACTAAGAGCCAGTTTGATTTCCTTAGAGATAGACTATGCCAGACTATAACTTCTCTCCTATTTTGGCAGGGTGAGTTAGTTAGCAAACCAGAGAAGTACTAATACTTAGGTTTTAGCAGATGATCTGAAAAAGTCTTTCACGTTCGTCTTAAAAGACAAGATGGAGAAATGAATGCTAGATGATAGGGTAGATGACAGAAGTCGATGGTTGGATGGCCTGACTCAGAAGTAGATATTAATGGTCCGTATCAGCTTGGAAGGAAGGTCTCTAGGGTTGCATGGCCCAGGGACTTATGCTACTGCTTAACATGTGACGTGAAACTAGAAGAACTAGCTTGCTGGTACGTTGGATAACTGAATCAGAATCCAAAAAGATTTTCAAATAATATGTATTTGTTTGTTTTCTTCCCCATTAGTTCATAGTCTCTCTGAGGGCAGGCACAGTTTTTTGCTTCTTTTTGGTATACCCCCAACACAGGAATAGTGACTTACAAGTCTTTTACTTCGTTTCAAAAAAATCAACTTTGTAGCAGTGTGGGAAGCATAGCTAGATAAATATCTTTGGGGAAAAAAATGAAGTTTTTATTGGCCTGCCCTCCTGTGTTTTCTTCTATGGTGAACCACACCTGAATTGTTCCAAATTTTGAGAGAGAAGATTAACAGGAGAGCATCCTAGATGATAAATTAGGACCTTGAAGTGATGCCTTATGAAGATTGGTTGAAGGAAGTGAAATTGTTTAATCTGGAGAAGATAGAGAATGTTAATGATTGTATCCAAGCATATGGAAAGCTGTCACATGGGGAGAGGGGAGAGAGAGGATTGTTTTTATCCCAAAGGATAGCTGTAAATGTAAGGTCAAATTTGGGAAAAACTGCAAAGTAGTACTAGTACAGCTAAAGAAAAGAAGTGAGTAAATGAGAAAAATATTTAAGCACATTACTCTCATTTTTCATATATCTATTTATATCTCTATATCCATATATAATATATAGAGAGAGAGATAGAGAGAGAGCTAGTTCAGATTTTAAGACAAAGAAGAGCCATTTCCCAGTTGATAAATGATCAAAGGATGCAAATAGGCAAATTAAAGAAGAAATATGACTATATAAAATACTCTAAATGTAAAATGAAGAGGATATAAAAATACTCTAAATCACTCCAGATTAAAATAACTGAGGCACACCACTTCATACCCATTAGATTGGGAAATTGACCAAAAAAGGAAAATGATAAATGCTAGAAGAGCTGTAGGATAATGGGTGCATTAATGATCTGATGGTGTATCTGTGATCTAATTGAGTTATTCTGGAAAGCAGTTTGGAAACTGTTCTGTCAAAGCTACTAAATTTTTTTTAACTTTATTTTTATTTTTAATTTTAGAAAGGTTTTATTTGGAGTTTGCAATTTTTTTCCAAATATTGCTTCCCTGCCCCTACCCCCCACAGAAGACAGTTTTACTAAATTGTTTATACTCTTTGATCTAGTCATGCTGCTACTAGGTCTGTATCGCAAAAAGATCAAAACAGATTTGGCAAAGAATTGGAAACTGAGGAGATTCCTATCTTTTGGGAAATGATGGGACAAGTTATGGTATATGAATGTTATGAGTAAAGTACTGTGGTATAGGAAATAATGAAGAAAAACTTGTGAAGATTTGTATGAACTTAGAGTGAAGTAAGCAGAACTGTGAGAACAAGTTTTATGAAATAAAAACAATTTTACAAAAGCAAACAGCTTTGAAAGACTTTAGGTACTCTGATTTCAGAGGACTCAAACATATTCTGCTCACCTGAAAGAGGTGATGTGTTGGTGCAAATGGAGACTGGGGACGGGCAGGGCTTGTCAAATGTGGGATTTTGCTTTTCTTGAATGTCCACAGTTTGTAATAGGAGTTTTGTTTTTCTTTCTCATGGTGGGGGTGGGGCAGGGAGAAAGAATGCAGAGCTTTGTTAACATTGCTCTACGTGGACATCCTCATGCTTGTTCTCTTTTGTTAGAATTGGGCAATCAGTCCTATGATAATGTGAGCTTTGGTTTCAGTATGTTTGGTACAAACTTTTAAAAACCCAAGATAGGGAAAGAGAAATTTCACTTTTCTTTCACTTCTCTATAATTCTCCCACTTTCAAGTTCTATATTTTCTTTTTGTCCATGGCCTTCTTTTTTTGAAAACTAATTGGTTCTCCTTTCCCAACTGCCCCAAAGATTCTTTTTTAGATGTTTTTGTTTTGTAGTTCAGTCTTTTTTTAGACTTTTATGTTGAAAAGAGAGTTGTATCTTCTACATGAAATTAACAATTAAATGTTTTGTCATTTATAGTTTTGTAGGATAAAACCCTTTTTATATTAAATTTACAGATAAATTAATGAATCTTATTGCTGTTTTAGAGCAGCTTTTTGTACCACACTACAGATGATTTAAAAGAGAAAATACATTGTGTTCTTATTGTATTAAAAGAGTATGCCTTTCTATTTACCTTTTTTTAAAATGTCTAAGAACAAAAATCAATCCTGAAGTAGCAGTTGTAATAAATGAACTTCAGACTTGAATTACCTGGAAATAAACTGGCTCTCAAATAGGAAAAAAAAATTAATAAAATTAAAAACTTTTTAAAAATCAATATCTTAAAAGGGAGAACTTAAAAAGCATATGTTAATAAAATAATTAAGAAATTTAGTGAGGCAAAGTAGTTAATTCAGCTGTTTAAGAAACAGCAGTGGAACAACTTACATTTATTAGTTACCTGGATTAACTTACCTACCGTTATAGGTTTGAACATTGATATAATTCCCCAAATAAATTTAGCATATTTTTAGTACCTGACTTCTTTTTCTCTTTATTAGGATGTAGATATGATGGATCAGAATGGAATGACCCCTTTAATGTGGGCAGCTTACAGGACACATAGGTATGTGCTCCTTGTAAAATATTTGTTCAAACCACTGTCAGGAGTTCTGTATCATGGATAATACTTGTAAAATTTAGTGAAGGGAAAGTAGACTCCAGGGGCCTTGAAGGCAGGGATTATTTTCTTCATCTTTTCATGCTCTTATGCCATTTAACATGCTTTGCATACACAATAGTTGCTCAGTAAAAAGCCTGTGGAATTTTTGATGATTTAAAAAAATTAATTACTTTCCCTCACTAAATTGTATATGTACCTTATTATGCGTGCATTTAATATGTTAAGATGCTTTTATATTTTAAAGTTTTCATTTTGTTCCTTGCATTACTAAGTATAGTTTCAATTCTTTTTCCTTGTTTTAAGAAAAAAGTGATAAATTATCTTTTAAAAAATTGATTTGTCTTTGCATATCACTTGGGGAATCTAATGTTTTACAACATTATTGTATTACAATACAATTTCAAAAATATTGACCCTCAAATAAGAAATGGAAAGTTTTTATGAAGTCATAAGTTTTTCTGTCCTAAAGAACTATTGATTTAATTGTATTGTTTACCCTTAGTCCTCAAAGATAGTAGTTTAGTATAAGGTAAAGTTGTGCTATAATTGAATGTGTGGCCAAAAGCCATTGCCTTTGCCCATTTGTGTTTTGATGTCTGTATAACAATTGAAGTTTTTTTTTCCCCCCAGTGTGGATCCAACTCGATTGCTTTTGACATTTAATGTTTCAGTTAATCTTGGTGACAAATATCACAAAAACACTGCGCTTCATTGGGCGGTACTAGCAGGAAATACTACAGTCATTAGTCTTCTTCTGGATGCTGGAGCTAATGTTGATGCCCAGAATATCAAGGTAACAATACTTTAAAAATACTTGAGAATATGAAAAATGCTTCATATAAATGTAGGTTTGTGAAGTTTTAATGAACTTGGTATATTATCAATAATCTTGTAGTTTACTTTCATTATTTGAAGTACTGAAAACATTTTTATACTTAATATTAATTAGTGCACTGAGCTCTAATTAAGAACCTTAAGTAATTTTTCTTTTTGATTGATTAAATAAGTTTCTTTGAGAATTCTAATTTCTCTTTGTGAGTCAGATCCAAGAAAGATAAAGAATAGGAATTTAGAAGAGTTCATTTTTATATAAATGGGAAAAGGTAGTGTTGTTATTCTTGTATTTGGAAGAACATAGTTTGTCTTCATAATTGCAAATAGTTGTTCTGAATACACTAAACTTATCAGTTTACATTTGTGAATCATCTGCATGAAGTTCCTTCAAACTCTTAAGTTATAGCATCATCTATTAATAATGTATATTCATAAATAACTTTCTTAGTAAAAAAAATGTTCCCTATTTTTTGGTCTACTTCCTGTTATTTTTCTAAATCTTTCTTAAATTTCTAAGTGATTTGTTAGAAAACAATTATCTTCTAGTTTGAGTCATTTAAAGAAAGCTCTACTAACCTGAAATAGCCAATCAGAAAGTAGGTCATCATCTGCTGGATCAGGGTATCTTTAATATTCCCATGCATTGTGCTTATCTGCTGATCATTTATTTTAAGAAAAGGATGACAAAGAATTTGTGAATGATAATTGAGATATATATATATATATGATTGATATATAGAAATGTGTAAGTATAAAGTCACTGTTGTTAAAAATATACTAACTTCAATGAAGTGGCTGATACTTATCTAATTATAGCATAAGAAACTAATATTAAAAATTTTATACATTTAGTCTTATGATTTTAGGGAGTTCATTACTTCTCAGTGAATGTAGTAAGGTTTAGAAATAGATGAGCAAAATAGCTTTATTCTTAAGAAAATAAGAATGGTCAGATTTCATATTTTGACCTTATAGCAATTTTCTTTCTCCTTATTCCTCAGACAGAGGGGATTGAGTAGAAATTTAGCTAGGAACCAGATGCTTTCATTTTGTATTTATGTATACCTATCTGGGTTTCCAGTCCCCTAATAAAAGATGTAAAAATGAAGTTTTGGCACAAAGGAATGTGATGATTTGGAATTCTTTTTTTTTTAAGGTTTTTTTTTGCAAGGCAAATAGAGTTAAGTGGCTTTCCCAAGGCCACACAGCTAGGTAATTATTAGTGTCTGAGGCTGGATTTGAACTCAGGTCCTCCTGACTCCAGAGCCCGTGCTCTATCCACTGCACCACCTAGCTATGATAATTTGGACTTCTTATGGGTTTTAGATATATGGGTCACATTACAGTTGAAATATGCCCTAACAGTGCTTTTGTCTCAATTTTTATAGCTTTGCTGTATAGCATATTTAAATATATGATGTAAAAATATCTAATGAATATTTACTATGATTATCATATAGTGCTCATTTTAAATCTTTCCTTCCTTTTATTATCCTGGGCATAATGCAAAATGGAGTAAAATGTAGATTTTTATTATTTTGAGGTTTTATATATTTGTTGCACTTCAGTTGTTTTTGAGTCTTCAATGAAAAATGTTGAATAAATTATCTGACATTAAGCTTCTAAATTAGCCTCTTTTAATTCCTAGAATGTTGAAAACTAATACAGTTTTGTGATGATGGACATAGCCTGAAGAACATTGCCCTATGGAAGTTTCTAAGTAAACTCCTCAAAACTTATTTGAATTTTTGCCAGACTCCCTTATAATATTCACTATCAAACCATTTGATGAAAACCAGACTAACAGTTCTTGTCTCTTGTTTCATTTAGCTCAGTTCACTCCTTCCCCTGTCTTTTCTATCCTTCTTCAGCAGCTTAAAGACCAACTCAGCTCCAGTACTCTGTTCTGATCTTAGGGCTCAACCTAGGTCTGCTCCATGACTATAGTATCTTATGCTCCTGTTGTTCTTCATTCTTGTCTGACTCTTCATGACATCATTTGGGATTTTCTTCGCAAACATACTAGAATGCTTTGTCATATGCTTCTCCAGTTCATTTTACAGATGAGGAAACTGAGACAAACAGGGTTAAGTGACTTGCCTAGGGTCACACAGCTAGTAAGTGTCTGAGGCTAAATTTCAAATCAAAAAGATGAGTGCTCTATCTGCTTTTTCACCTAGATGCCCTCTTAAGCTCCCTATTTGTAGCTGAGTTGCTGAATCTATTACCTCCCCAAACCTTCCCAGAGCTGTCTTCAGCATTCTCACTCCTTTTTCCCTGTAACTTTGTTTTTTCCTAAATTAAAATCTTAGCAGAGCCAGTTGATGTTAAGCTAGCTATAATTGTAGATTCCCAAAGGCCTTGGAAAATTTTGCCTCTATGATAGAATTACTTAGTCACTTATTTGTATTTCTTACTTAAATCTTCCCCTAAAACCATTACAGTAAAAAAGATTTTACTCAGACTTCTTTTCAAAAAGACTTCCTTGGAGACAGGTAGATTTAAACTTTATTTATTTAAAAAAGTGGCTACACATGAAATTTTTTTCTTAAGATTTTTCCAGGCAGTGGGGTTAAGTGGCTTGCCCAAGGCCACACAGCTAGGTAATTATTAAGTATCTGAGGCCAGATTTGAACTCAGGTCCTCCTGACTCTAGGACCGGTGCTCTATCCACTGCACCACCTAGCTGGTCCTACACATGAAATTTCTAAGATAAATATTCTTATACTTTTATAAGAAGAGATTATGCTTCATTTCATAAACATAGGGTACCTAACAATATTCTCATTCTCTTTCACCACCACTTAGAACTGGCAAAAATCTTGTACATTTTAGGAAAAGAAATAAGTAAAGTATGGTAATAAAAATTATATTGTTTTCTGTTATTATATCTCAGTTGATCAGCAAAAATTCATAATTATAGTTAGTTCAAATTAGTAAACGCATTACCTATGTTCAGAGCACCATGCTAGAAACTGACAAAAATCCAAGATTTATATAAAACATTAGCTCTTATTTCATTCTATGAAGCATAGTAAGTCAGCATGTTACTTCAAAGACTTAGAATTTTAGAATTTTGAGACCCTCCCCACAGATGTTTTCCATATTTTAGAGATCTTTATAGTTTTTGCTAATTATGTGACATTGAAAATTAGAGTTTTTGTAATTAGTAAGGTGATATTTTAATTAGATATATGCATTTGTGAAAAATGATATGATAGGGCAGCTAGGTGGTGATGTGGATAGAGCATCAGTCTTTAAGTCAGGAGAATTTGAGTTCAAATCTGGCCTCAGACCCTTAATAATTACCTAACTCTGTGTCCTTGAGCAAGTCACTTAACCCCGATGCCTTGGAGGAAAAAAATGATACAATAAAGGGAAGAGTGTTTGCTTTCAGTGGCTCATGCTTTTGGTTTAAAATGAGCAAAGTTAATCTCTGGGGCTAGAGTTAAGATGAGGAAGATAGAATTTTACCCAAAGTTTTGTTAAGTGTCTAAGATATAAAATGGTGAGATCCTCTGCAGCTGTTATTGAAATCTACAGCTAAAGAGACTATGACCCAGGAATGTATTTTTAAGTTTTATGTAAATAAGTCAAAAAGAAAATTGAATACATAAAATCATATTACAGCACAAAAATGAAAGTATTTAGATTTGCATGTATCAGTCATATTGACTATAATACAGTTCTAGTATAGCAAGAAAAGTATTATTCTGTCCTGAAAATTAAAATCTTAGTCGAGCCAGTTGTTGTTTTAAGCTAACTATAATTGTGAATTCCCAAAGGCAAATTTGGAAGATTTTGCCTCTGATAAAATTGAATTGAAAATTCAAACTGCCCAAAATTTTCTAGGCAACTTCCAGAAACTTATCAGTTTCCAAATATAAGATAGATAGTTATAAAACTGTAGAACTTTTCTTCAGACATGATAGAACCAAAATGGTGAGGGATGGACCTTTGATCAATTTCTTCATTCTCTTTGTCATCCATTCTTTAAGTTTTCAAAGATCTAAGAAGAAGAAAATTTTGGGGATATGTTTTAGCAGATGAGAGAAACAAGAATGGAGAAAAGATTGTATGTGAACAATCACTTGTATATTTTTGAAAGGCCTGCAAATTTAAGTATCAATTTGTGTTTAAAATAGATTCAATATACTGCAGTAAGTTTACATATATGTGCCCAACACTTCTGAGTCCTGCCATCCATGTTGTATACATCTTTCAAAAGTAGTGTTTTTATTAAGTATTATCATTTAACACTAATATTAAGAGTTTACTATTTACTTGGCAGGACATTGGGGATAAAAAAATAAAAATGAAATTGTCTCTACCCTCAGGGAATTTGTTATTCTGATTATACCACACTGGGTGAAAGGACTGTAATCTAAAAAAAGACGCATTTCTAATCTGCTTCCTTTTTTAGTTAAATTATGCCAATTTTCATTTCTTCTGATAATGAATGAAGACTAAATTTTATACCTTTATTTAGCTGAATAACCTTTGGAAGAAGAATTCTTTGATATAAATTTGCTTTCTGCTTTTTTCTGCACATCACCAATGTAAGATCTTGACTGGAAGCAGACATTTCTTACGACTAGATGTAAATCACAGATCTTTTCATTTCAAATTAATTGGAAATATCTGTTAGTCAAAGGAATCATGCCTTGGGCTCTCCCAGGAATTCAGAATTATAAATCTTTTTTTTTCAATGTAGATATTTTAAGATTTAGGAATCCAAGACAGGGAAACCATTTGGGTCCATATAAAGTAAGTCTTAGTTGAGGGATGCTACCACCAAAGTTTTTGAGTTGCATCAACTATCAGCTATCAAGATTATACAAAATCTTTTAGAAGCAGTTGATTTTTTTTCTTCTATCTGAATAAAAATGTTAGTGTTCTTTTTTAATAGTATTTCAAGGTAAAATAGAGCCTGTCTTAGGAACATTTGTCTCTTTTCCAGTAAATAATAACATATATTAAAAAATTGACAGATTTTTTTCAGACTTTGTGAATTGGTAAAATAATGGTAGAAAGTGTATGTAGCAGATCTCTATACCAAAATAAAGAGGGAGGGAAGTAGGAAACAAGCTTTTATTATGTCCAGGTATTTGTGCTAAGCATTTTATTATCTCAATGGAAATACTATTTTGACAGCTATTAGCATTGAGTAGATAGCTTGTTTATTACCCTTGTTTAAGGTAGTTGTTTTAACATTTTAGTGTTTGAATATTTCAGATTAGAATAGTTCTCTCATAATTAAAAAATGATTATTTAGAAGAAGTTGAACTCTTAGCTTTATTGAGCTAGAAACTTCATGTGACTAAACAGTAATCTCAGCATATGGGACCCCAGTATATGACTTGGTCTTATGAAATTTTGCAAAAAATATTATCCTCTGAGTAATTCAACCCTATGAATTTAAATAATTTTTACTTTTGTTTTGCTCTTTTAAATTTTCAGTTAGGAGCTTTTCACCCATGTACTACCTTTTTAAGAAATAAAGATAATTTTATAATCTTTAGATTATAAAAAAAATTACTGTTCTTGATATGGTTTCTTGGGATGAAATAAGAAACCATTTTTGGAAAAGTTTCCAAAATATCTTAAGTTCCTGACTTAGAAAGTCACTAAAGTAGAATTTTCCCTTGGTTTGAGAATGAAATTAAAATTTAAGTTAAAGTTCAAGTGATCCACTTGCTTAATCTCAATGTTTATTAGGCCAAATCTATCAAAAGAATATTTTCTACTACTAGTATTATATAACCTCCATGTCGATTTTTTTCCTACTGCTACATGGAGTGATTAACCATGTATATGGAACTTAGATCCCTGGTTTCAATATAACTATCAAAATAATTAAATTGTTTATTCATACCTCCAGCTGAATATAAAGAATACACTAAAATAGTCAGATAATTAGAAGATTAGTTGAAAGATTTCTTAAAGCTCCCTCAATTTTTTTATCTAGGCAATCCTTAGGTGTCACATGGCCCTCTAGTGGAAGGGATGCTCAGCTGGACCCCGAGGCAACTGCAGGATATTCTCTGGGAGTTGTTCCCCCAAAGGGATTGCTTTTACACAGGTAATCTTTATAGTTTGGATTAATTAGCTGGTGTTAAATTTAGTATCTGGATTTTTTTTAATAGGTAAGGTATTTCAGATTAAGGCCTGTATTTGTAGAACACTGAACTAGATTAGCCTGTTCCCTGTTGTGTTGTGACACCTTTTAAAAAAAAAAATTAAAAAGCTTTTTTTTCCTTATATTTTGGGGAGCCTTTAAAAAAATTAGGCTCCATGCTTCACAAGGATTAAATGGTCCATGAAAGTTAGTAAAATACCCTTAGAGTTGGATATAATTTTAACATTTTTCCCTTTGTTTTGGAAGACAGTCTCATCAGTTTTCTTGCCCCTTCTTTTTTTTAAGGAATAAGAATCTGTGGAAAAGGATTTAAAAATTTTTTCTTCTTGTATTTGAACAAAATCATTCAAATCCTTAAGAATTTTATAAAAAGAAATACTGTGATAGGAAAGATGAAAAGGGATATACAATTAAAACTGGAATGATGACTTGCTTCTCATTTCCTTTGCACTTTATCACTGTAGAGTACTTCTTTATGTGTCAGGGCAAAATCAGAATTATAGACTTTTCTAGAGGGACAAAGGGATTTGTTCTAGGTCATGAATGTCAACCTAGCTATGAAATGATGAGTTGAGGACTGACTAATACTGTTTTTTCTCTGTTCTTTTTCTTCAGTTTCTTCTTAGAGTGCTTGATATCACTAATAAAAGTGAGAAAGGTTTAGTATGACTGAACATTGTTTTACAGTAATTGTTCCTTCTCATGACCTCCAAGAATGTGACATAAATAGGGAATAAACATAGATTAAAATACCTATGATCCAGCAAGTATTAATATACCTACTTTTTGATTTGCACACAAATTTAGAATGTGATCAAGGATGGAATTTTGTAGATTAATTATTGAGTTTTGAGTACATTTTCCCTCATTGTTAGGAAAGAATGGATAATAATTAACTTATTAATAAAATAATTTAAGATCTAACCAAAACGATTTTTATATCTTATGTCAAAATAAGAACTAAATTGATATTGGAACATAAAACTTTGTTTTCTCAACTTGTGGATAGGATAAGAAGTAATACATTGTACTTTTTATTTTTAATTTAAAGTTCTATTTCTGTCATCCATCAGGGAGAGTCACCACTTGATTTGGCAAAACAAAGAAAAAATGTTTGGATGATCAATCATTTACAAGAAGCAAGACAGGCAAAAGGGTATGACAATCCGTCTTTCCTCAAAAAGCTAAAGGCTGATAAGGTAAAATTCATTGTCGTGTATAGTTTTTTAAAAAGGTATTTTTCATATAAGATTCATTATCCTGCATTTCCATTTTTTTTTAAATCCTAATATTATAATGAAATTAGGATGCCTAGAAAAGCTTCACAGGGCAGATTTTTTTTGTTGACTGACCAGCATAATGATCAAAGGTCATCAATTTTCTGAAATTCAGTAAGCGATTATTAAAAGTTGATTCAGTTGACCAGGGGATTCTTCTACTACCTACAGATGTTGCTTCTATGGTAAACTACCTGAAATTGTAATTCTCTTCAGTCCATGCCTTTTTCTTGTCTTCCCTTAGCTCCCTTTTCTTCAGCCCTGAGAACAGGATTGTGTCAATTAATGGATGTTAGAACCTGAAGCAGCATTGTAATTGCCATTTAGATAAAGGTTGAGTCTTCAGAAGTCCTCATGGTGTCTACTACGGGCCCAGCATTTGGCTATAACCACTTTAAAATTATTCTTTGTAAATCAGGTGCTATTATTACTCCTATTTTACAGATGGAAAAACTGAGGCAAATAGAGGTTGTGTGACTTGTCCACAGTCACATAACTAGTGTCTGAGATAGGATTTAAACTTGTATCTTCCTAACTCTAGCCTTTCCTGACTATTCACTGTACCATCCAGCTGCCCCTTCACAAGAGATGTTCCATTTTGTAGAACTAGTTGGATTCTATGTTTTTAAGGACCTTTAAAATTCTAATCATAATAATAACCCACACTTACATGGAAATTTAGTGCTTGTAAACAACTTTACTCACAAAAATTCCTCTTTGCAGAAAAGTAAAATAGTACAATTATACAATTACTCTTATTCTCTTGCTGATAAATAAACATTTGGAAGTTAATTAACTTTCCTATCCTCAAATGCCTTTTAAATATCTCAGTGAAATTTAAATTTGGTCTCCTTACTCCAAAGTCCAGTGCATTGGACCAAGCTGCCTCTCAGTGATTCTAAAAAAATCAGAATCATATTTGTCAGTATTTGTTATATGCCAAACACTCTTCTAGGTTCACAAGGAGATATAGAGAAGAATCACTCATGTGCATTCCAGGATCTTATGTTCTGATTGAAGAGAAACAAAGTAAGCACATGAAAAATATGTTCTCTAATTCACAAGGGATCTGTGAGACCATCAATGTGAGCACTCTCTTCTTTGAGAGTTCCTATGTAGTGAATGATCTTTGAGTTGTTTGGTGACTGAAATGTCTCCTCCTACAGTCAGCATGATGCACTTCTCCTTCCCAGGGTAGTAGAATTAGTTTATCGCCAAGCCTTTGCAGGTTGGTAGGATCTGTCAGTGCTTGCACTCAGATTATAGAGCCTTTACGAAAGCAGAATCATTAATGTATATATTGAAGCAGCAGGGAAAAATAAATAATGATAAACATTCCACATAGTTCAAGAGAGTAGTAGAATAGTTATCACAAGGCAGGAAATTTATGATTAATTTCCAAATATATTTTTCAGACAGCAATTGACTTAGAAAGCCTAAAGGAGGAAGCTACCATTTTAATGTGCAGTGGGGGTCCAACAGGGAAGGCATAATGGAGGAGGTCCAAAATTCATCCCATTTATGAAGGATGGTGGACCTCATTTGAATATACGAAAGAGGGAATGGAGGGCTTTTCATGAGTGTAGTAGAACAAATAACTTAGAGGTACAAGGCTACAAAGTATATTCCTCAGTAATGCTTTGTATTTCTAGAATTTCAGAACTTCCTGGCCAGAAATTAGTCTTTCAACAAATCTTAGAATATCAGCCTGGAAAGAATTATGTGTCCAATTAAATTGGAAGACCTTTGGTTTTTTGGTTTTCTTTTTAAAATATGTGGCACTTAATTTTAATGACTTAAATAGCAAGTCAATTTGTTCCAAAATAAAAACAGCTTTTTTTTTTAAAAAATAAGTTAAAAAAACATTAAATCTAGGTTAGCAGTTTTTGAATGGCTACTTGAATACTCTGAATTACCTCAAAGTACAGTTATCACCTAATTAAATTTGATTTGGAATCAACTGTAATTCTTTTCTCTTGTTCCTCTTTCAATCAGTTGCTGATCCTATTAAATTTTTTCTTTTTGGTTTTTTGCAAGGCAATGGGGTTAAATGATTTGCCCAAGGCCACACAGCTAGGAGTGTATTAAGTATCTGAGGCCAGATTTGAACTCAGGTCCTCCTGACTCTAGGACCAGTGCTCTATCCACTGTTCTGTGCCACCTAGCCGCCCCAGTCCTATTAATTCTTTAAAAAATATCTGTCTTGTCATCCTTCCTCTGTAAAATGGAGATTTTCCTCCTTCTATAGCTATGGTTTAGCTCCTGTTACCTTTCATCTGTGCTGTATTAGAGCCTCTCAGGTACTTTCTGTACTACCAACTTCTCCTTCATTCATTGCTTCCAATATTGTATTGCTAAATGAATTTCTAACGATGTGACTCCTTTAGACACATTTTTAACTTGCCCATGTTTTCCTTAAGATGTGGTGCCCAGAATTGACATAATAATTGTAGATGTATTCTGAGCAGCACAGAAAAATGAAAAGGCATTTATTAGGTGTCTGCCATATACCAGGCCTTGAGCTTAGTACTGTGGATATAAAAATGAAGTCATCTTTGCCTTCATGGAGGATTTCACTTTTTTTAAAAACGTCTCTCTATACATCTATATCTATATCTGTATCTGAATCTCTATCTATCTATCTATCTATCTATCTATCTATTTTTTTTTCTGGAGCCAGATAGCACTTGACAGTTATTAACCAAGCTGTTGGCTAAAATTTGCCCTCTTTTTTATAGGAATTAATGCCAAGTTGGGGCTCTAGTGTACTTCTGCAGTTGATTCTCATTAACCTAACTATACAGCTTACCTTTTTGTCCTGGTAAATATAATTTTGCACACGCTAGCCCTTCATTCCACCCTGCCAAGATAAATTTGAATCTTGATTTCTGTTACGTTAGCTATTCCTTTTGATTTTAGGCTCTCCACAAATCTGATAAGCATGGCTTTTTGTTTTCTTTCAAGATTGGTAAAAGTATTAAACATGACAGAGCTCTGTATCATTCTATTTAGAGAAACACCTTTTGGTTGTCACTAGTCTTTTTATCATCACTATTTGATAAAGTTGCTCTAGACTATGTGGTTTCTTCATCTATCCATTCATGATGGAATGCCTCAGATTTCTTGCTGAAATGTAGTTGTCCTATATCTATTGCATTTTTCATTTGTTCTAATCAAACGGCTCAAGTAAAAAAAATGAAGTTAGTTTGGAATGGTTTCTCCTTAGTGAACTTTTGTCACCAATATTCCCACAATCTCTTTCAAGTGCTCACAATCTGTTGAAATATTCTGTACTGAAATTTTGCTTGGGATCTACAGTAGGAGTACTGATCTTTAGTTTCTGAAATTTACCCTTTGCCCCCTTAGAAAACTAAAAAAACTTTTGCATAACTCCAGCTTCTTGAGACTTTTTTAAACATTTCTTTGTACTGACAGTGCTTCTGTAAATAACATTATTATTTCTTTGGACACTGAAATTTTACTATGGAGATGAGAAAATTGAAATGACTAGGTGTCATTTTTATTCATCTTAGGCTTCATTGCTTTCCATGTTTTATTTGGACTACTCTTTTTCTTTACAAAGGATATTATTCTTGCTGGAGAAGACAGAAACAATTGAAAATGAGTAACTGACTTCTCTGTATTTTTTTAATTACCATTACATTATTTTTCCTGGGTTAAAAACTCTTTGTGTAGTCTTTCCTCTGTTGATTTGTTCTGTATTTTTTTTTTTAATTTCTTAAAAATTTTTTGGTTTTTGCATGGCAATGAAATTAAGTGACTTGCCTAAGGTCAAGCAGCTAGGTAATTATTAAGTTTCTGAGGCCAGATTTGAACTCGGGTCCCTTTGACTCCAGGGCTGGTGTTCTGTCCACTGCACCATCTAGCTGCTCCTTTGTTCTGTACTTTAGCCCAGATACTGTTCTGAAGTCATGACATCCTATTTTTATTCTCACTTTGAATCATAAAATATTGTATAGTGATGTTATGTTTATTGCCAAGTTGTCTATAATTCCCTTTACACCACTCCTACCCTCAAATAAAGTAATATTTTCACCATATTTTTTCATAATGCCTCTTTCCCTCAACAGCGTGCACTGTGCATTGAATAAATTGGACAGTTTTGGGGTTGTTGTTCATAGGTGTGGGGAAAATAAGAAAATGATGAGACATCAATTAAACTTTTAAACTATAAACAGGGCAGTTTTAATTGCCATTCTAGGGTAACATTTAGTAAATAATAATACTGCTCTGTGGAAGTCTCTTTGTGCTTTTATTTCTTTTAAATTATATAATTTATTATCATTGTCATTTAAAAATGAAAATCATTGTACAATTAAATTTGAAACTACATTATAAATTAAAAATGTTTCATCAGATCATGAATTTATTATTTTAGCAGTAATTGTAACTGTTCGTGGGTATGTAATAAAATAGTATAAGCAAAGCCATATATATAGAAAAATACAATACAGTTTAGATTATTTTAAGTCACCTAACTTGGATGAAATATAGATAAAATATGAGATAAAACTAAAAAGTTGGGGCCAGTTTATTTTTATTTTTTTATTTGTTTTAGATTTTTGCAAGGCAAATGGGGTTAAGTGGTTTGCCCAAGGCCACATAGCTGGGTAATTAATAAGTGTCTGAGACTGGATTTGAACTCAGGTCCTCCTGACTCCAGGGCCAGTGCTCTATCCACTGTACCACCTAGCCGCCCCGGGACCAGTTTATTTAGTGCTTTGAATGTCTCTTTTAACACTTCTTATAATCTTCCCTATCTTCTTATAGTAGAAATTTCCCTCAGTTCACTGAGCCTTCCTTCTCTTTCCCTGTTCTCTCAATAAGCTCACTCTTGCTCTTCACTTCAACTACTCTCTCTGTGCATATAATGCCCAAATCTAGTTCCAACTCTGACCTCTCTTCTTAGTACCAGACTTGCATCTCTAAGAGCCTACTGGATGTTTTTCATCTGGATGGCCTATTTTTCCATCAGACTCAACATGTCCCAAATCAAACTTAATATCTTTCACTTCTGAAACCAGATTTTCCTTCTGGCTTCATTTTTTCAGTTACTATGACCTCCCAGACTTATATATTAGAAAATTTTGTGTTATTTTTGATGCTCCTTGCTCCTTTGCCATTTGCATCCAATCTATTACCAAGTCCTTTTGATACTACTTGTGCATCATCTGTCCCATTTGTCCACTGTTTTCTCTTCTCATTGCTATTATATTAGCATGGTACTTACCACCTTGTGTAAAAATTTAAGTTAACTCTAGTTTTCTGTATTTCTTGGTCTATTTTGGATGGCAAAAGTCTTGCCCTTTCCAATCCAGGTTTTATACCACTGCCAAACAATCTTGTGCCTAAGTTTGGTCATGTCATTCTTCTACTCAAAATCTACAAGTGACTCCTTATGATCTACCAAGTAATTGTGTTGGGATTCTTTTATCTAACATTCAGAGCCCTCCAAAACCACCGTTTTTCCATCTTTATCTACCACTCCCCTCCAACTAAAGTGGACTACTATCTTTTCCTCTGAAAAGTTTGTGCCTTCTTCACTGCCATGCTTTTGTTCATCCAGTTTTCTGTGTTTCCTCCCCTACCTTTTAAATTACTAGCCAACCTCAAATTCTGCATTTTCAGTTGAACTCTTGTTCATGCTTTCTTTTCCATTTTTGTCTGTAGTGACCTTCCCCCATGCCTCACATAAGTATTTTAATTTTTCACCCATTAAAACACTTGTGTAAAATTACGTAGTATATTTATCTGTGTATATTATCCCCTCAAAGAAATTGAGCTCCATGGGAGGGGTCATATCTTTATTTAAGATCTCATTTCTAAATAGAGCAACACCTAAGACACTGCTATCCACAAAGTAGGTGACTGACACATGATCTGGAGGTACCAGAGACATAACACATTTTGATTTTTAGCAAAGTTTTATAAATAAGATAGTAAAATATGGTTCAAATAAATGATTATTAGCTTTCTAGGTCAGTGAACCAGAGTGTTGAGCTAATAATTGTTATCATACTGGTCTTACTGTTTTCTCTAATAATCTTTCAGTGAATAAGTCTAATAATAAATAAAATACAAAATTAGAACATTTTTTAATGAAATGAAAACTTATAGGAGAAAATTGTCCTAATAAGATATGATGTGAAAGGGATCTTGGAGGTTTGAGTGATGGTAAACCCATTATGGGCCAGTTCCAGCTGGAGAGGAGGTTAATGTAGGCTTTGGAGACTCCATCAGAAAAAGAATTAAAGATCCTTGTTTAAACCTAGAGGGGAGAAAAGGGAGAGGTGATTACAGTCTTCCAATATTTCAAAGATTGTTTTCCATTTGGAAGAAAGTTCGACTTGTTTTGTGTTTCTCTAGAAGGCAGCATGATCAGAAGGATGCTTGCCAGGTGAGGGGGGCACCTGGAGCCCTCCAGCAGCACAAGAGGCTGCTTCCTGAGGTCATTAGATCCTTGTCTCTGAGATAAGGCAGTGTTCCATGCTGGAACTAGATGGCCTCCAAGCTCAGTTTAGATTGTGACTGTTTTAATGTCCAAATGTTTTATTTAAAAATTAAAAGTATAACTTACATAGTTTGTAGTTCAGCCCCGTCTGAACTATAGCTTATGGGCAGCTGCTCTGAAATCCTGTGCTCTTCTGAGAGCAGGCATTGTGTAATGGAGAGGGGCTGGAATGGAGGCCAGAAGAGTGCTTCAGATTCTGTGGGACTGGCTAAATAGTTTATCTCCTCTGGCCTCACTTTCCTCATCTGTAAAGTGAGAGGCTTGGACTTGACAGCCTCTCAGGTCCTTCAAGTTCCCAGTTTATGATCCTCTGATCCTGGAAGCAGAAATGAACCTTGGCACAATGCTGGTATTCCAGACTGTTTCAGAACTCATCATCTCTTTGAGATACAAATTTTGCTTTTCTTTTTGTCAGGCATTTCAGCAGTATATGTACATAAAAATGCAAAAATTGATAACATCTATTTGTTTTTATACAGGAATTTCGGCAGAAGGTAATGCTAGGAACTCCTTTCCTAGTTATATGGCTGGTTGGGTTTATAGCAGACCTAGATATTGATTCTTGGCTCATTAAAGGGCTAATGTATGGTGGTGTTTGGGCTATGGTCCAGTTTCTTTCAAAGTAAGTGTTGTTTTTAACTATATAATATAGTTACAAATGAAGGGATATAAATTTTCTCAGAAAAAAAGTTAATTTTTTTAAAAAGTGTCATTCTACTATTTAGAAAAAATTAAAAGAATAATTTTAAAAATTGACAAAACAGTTATATTTTCTGTAGTATTTTATTGATCATCTTATTTATTAGTTTTTTTGCAAGGCAATGGGGTTAAGTGGCTTGCCCAAGGCCACACAACTAGGTAATAATATTAAGTGTCTTGAGGCTGGATTTGAATTCAGGTACACCTGGCTCCAGGGCCGGTGCTCTATCCACTGCGCTACCTAGCTGCCCCCTTTCTGTAGTATTTTAAACAAGTGTTTTAATACATGGATATTTTAATCCTTCTGTGATTAGTGATCTCAACAGTGTGCATGCTTTCTATAGCCTTACAAGGATTAACAAACAAGTTGTTGGTCAGTGAGTGATAAGACCACACTCATATTTAATGTCAAAATGTGTGTATTTTGTTATCTGTTTTATATAATTTAGATATTTTATTCTTCATAAATAAATGTTATGCCCCTTTAGAACTTTTTTGAACTTTTCTTAAGGGTTGTTTTTTGTAAGGCAAACGGTGTTAAGTAGCTTGCCCAAGGCCACACAGCTAGGTAATTAAGAAGTGTCTGAGGTCAAATTTGAACTCAGGTACTCCTGACTCCAGGGCTGGTGCTGTATCCACTATGCCATCTAGCCGCCGCCCCCCCCCTTTAGAACTTTTAAGTGCCTCTTTGGTACCATGTTCTCCAGTCACAATTTAGTGGAGGGTGGGGAGGTAGAGAGATAAACATAGATAATAGTGAAAGCAATCAAGTCTTTTTTACCTATTATCCTATTGCCTTATCTGCTTTCCCCTTTCTTCTGCCATATTTAACCAAGGGGACCCAAATGAACTCTCAGAGATCTATTTACCCATTAGCCTTTTACTTCTATTGCTTTAGCAGTTCTGCCTTGTGTTCTTCCTTCTTCTAGGAAAATGTCCCTTCCTTTGGTGCTCTGCTAGAATTTAAGAAGGAAGACAGATAATAAAGCAATTCAGATGCTGGTTAATAGCTTTTGACTTCATTAACCCTCAAGAATATTTGGAGTTTAGTGAGCAAGTTTCATAATTTGAATTGTAATAAAAGTATCAACTCAAAATGGACTGTTATGGAAACATTTATAGTGGTTGAGAGAGAGAGACTATGACAGGAATCATCTCTGCTTAGCCCCTGTGATGACTGATTAGATGATTCACAATAGTAACAACCACTATGACAACAGCAGCTACATCATTGCTTGAAGGGATGCAGAGCCCTTTACAAATATTGCCTCATTTAAACCTTACTATGGCCTAAAGAATTTGAGGAATAAGGAAACTTAAGTTTATTATCAAATTTAATTCTATAATGATTTTCATTTTAAAATGGTTTGCCTGGGGTCATGCAGCTAGCAGGGGTTTTGAAATATGATTTGTAGTCAAGTTTTCTTGATTCCACATCAGATCTCATGCTGGTTTCATTTGTGCCATCTAAATTAAAACCTCACCTTTGAATACACCTAAAGTTTTTGTGGTCTTTTGTACAAATTAGTCTTTCACCTCTTTCATACAAGAAGTCCTTATTATTTCACTTAAAGAACAATATGCTCATTTCAGCTAGAAAAAAATTTGAATACTGTTGTGAAAAATTAGTGTTTGGATGTTTTAAAGAGTCTTTTTTAAGAAAAGATGGGGATTGCCATAACACAGTGGACAGAATATTTCATTTGAAGTCAGAGAACTGGAATTCATTACCTGGCTCTTCCACTTAGTTCTGTCTGACTTTTGGGCAAATCACTTAACCTACCTTGGCCTCAGTTTCTAAAGCAATAAAATAAATGGATTGAATATGGGTGCTCTCTAAGACTTTATCTAGCTTGAAATCTGTGATTCAATTTTATTTGTGCACCAATGCATAGTATATGTTTATTAAAATGTCACATTAATTCGACTGTTTTAGATATAGTTAGTAAATACTTATATGACTAATTCATTCTGCTTGAAATGATCTACCTAAATCCTAATATTTATATAAAGAAAAACCTTTCATAGAGTAAAAATTGGAACTTGCTTTTGGATGTGTAGCAAAAAAATGTGTGTGTACAAATGTTCAGTGAATAATTAATGATATATTAATTTGCACACTAAAGTGAACTGTTTATACAAAATGATTACCGAGTCATATTTTGGTTTGACTTCTTGTAGAATAATGTGATTTTTTATTTGATGTACAGAATTAATTTTCTTACAATTAAAATCTATTAAACGTGTTTGGAATGGTTGTTTTCAAAGGTGTATAGGACCTTCTGATCAAGCAGAGTTGTTATTTTGAATATCATTTGTGCTTTTTAAAAAAGATTTGTGCTTTTTAAAATTGCTTTTGGTTTTCTATTATGATCACTATAATTTAGTAAATGGTCTTTGCGGGTTAGATTGGCTGAAAAAATTAATCATTTAAAAAGCCTTCCATAATTTGGAATTCAGGCTTACCTGCATGCACCAGGCACCAGTAACAGGCTTTAGAGAAAGAATCATTGTATACTATTATTTTAAAAATCCTAGTTGTTTGGATTCTGGTTAAATGGTTTACTGTATATCGAGTATGTCTAATTTTTATATTCAAAGATAAATAAATTATCTTTTAATATTTTTATTTATTATATTTAATCTTTAAAATAATGGGAAATCAAATTCAAACTAAATAAAAATTTGTGTCTTTCAGATCATTTTTTGATCATTCAATGCATAGTGCATTGCCTCTTGGAATATATTTGGCAACCAAATTCTGGATGTATGTGACGTGGTTCTTCTGGTTTTGGAATGATATCCTTTCTGTCAAAAAGTTGATAGCTTCAGTACTTTTCATTAGTTATTTAATGATAGAATTAAAATATAATAGAACAAAAAGAATTTATTAGGAAGAATTCTTAAGTAGGAAATATATCCATAAACAGTTGTTTTTAGCAACTTTTAAAATCTTAATGATTTTATTTCTTTTAAAGGTATTTTAAAAGTAAGTTTTTATTTTAATAAGGAGAACTTTTATTACCTTTCTCTTCTAGAAAATAGAAACTGATATATATATATATGTATATACACATACATATATATTTTTGGTTCAAACCTGTGTCAGAAACATGTGTTGACTTTGCTTACTCATGAATAACTTCTCTTATGAGAGCATTGCTGGGGAAGCAAGGAAAGAAATGACTTGATTTTTTTTTAGATTTTTTTTTTGCAAGGCAATGGGGTTAAGTGACTTGCCCAAGGCCACACTATTAAGTGTCTGAGGCGGGATTTGAACTCAGGTACTTCTGACTCCAGGGCCGGTGCTCTATCTACTGTGCCACCTAGCTGCCCCGTGACTTGATCTTGATCATAGAGCTGGAATGTGACAGAAGCCAGCCTATCTGGTGCCAACTCTGCATCTAATTGGACCCCCCCTTTTTTTTGCTCAAAAATTATTAAATTTTTATGTCATGGCCCAGAACTGCTTTATGAAAAGCATGATAACCATACTTTAATTATGTAGCATATGCTTAACCAGAAGGGGTATATGTAACAGTCAACAAGTATTCACTAAATACTTTGCTAGACTCTGTGCCAATTCCCGGGGGATCCAAAGATAAAGCAAAACAAAATCAGTTCTTTTCCCCAAGGAGTTTATATGCTAATGGGTGTGGGAGGGGAGGACAACAAATATTAATCAGTACTCACATGATAAATATCAGGAAGATGAAAGGTAGCCCTAGAGGGGGAGATCTCAGTAGCTAGGGAACAAGGAAAGACTTCTTGGAGATGATGGTACATGAATTGAGTCTTAAATTTAAAAAATAAATTCTTAAAGGAATCCAGGAATTATTATTAAGTTCTTAATACAATAATCAATGCATTCTTTATTTTTAATACCCCTTATTTTCATAAAAATGAAAAAGGGCAGAAAAAGATCTACAACTTGTTTCTTGTAATAGCCTTTATATACAAATGATGATGCTGATCTGTAATATTAAAGAGAGTTTAGTTCTAGTACAGTGATAATAGGAGAGCCAGTGGACCCCAGATATTTATGAAAACCCCCTATTGGCTTGTGACATCAAGTCTAGATTTGACATTTTCTTATGGACAGTCTTTCTTTAAACTATTTAAACCCAACATGTTAATAAGAGAAAAGCTTTCAAGCTGAATCTTTTTGATTAAGTACCACCATCCTTTCCTTGATAACATGCTGGCTTTCTCCAACCTCCAAAGAAAAGATGTGATCTTTTCCTTTTTAATGATTGGTAGTAACTGAATAGATTTATTCTAATTTGTGTAAATTTTTATATCTATTATTCTTGCAATATATTGAGAGATGCTATTGTCAGTATTCCAACACATTGAAATAAAAAACATCAGAGGAATTAGAGCAACCTAAAATTTTGACCTTTGTTATGTACTTCATCATCATTCATATTAAAGATTTTTAGCATCTAATTAGATTTTTTTAAAAAATCAGCAAGATAATTTAAATTCAGAATATGTTAAAACAAACAGATTTTAATAAATTTCTATTTCACAATAGAAAATTATGCAAAATTGATTCAATTTATCTGCTGATTCATTTGGAGACTGGGTCTTTCTTTATGATCTGGGCTAGAAGTGCTGCAGTCTCCCTTGGGCTCTATTCCACTGAACAGCTGATCAGCACAGAACTTTTGACATATTGTGTTTCTGACCTGGGTAGTCTGCTCCCTCCTCAGGTAGCCTGTTAGCCTTCTGCTCCTGGGGAGAGAGGAGGTTCTCACCTTGTTGGAGCTAGAATTTGTTCAACTCAAAACTCCTGAATTCAAGCCATCCACTGGGCTTTGCCTGCCCCAGGATCAGGGATTACAGGCATGTACCACCTCATCCAAATATAAAATGCATTTTTAATGGTCTAGAATTGTATTGATCACTATTACAAACATTATTTGTTATCAAGAACTTTGTGTGTGTGAAATAGTAACTTTGATATGATCTTTTGACAAAATTGCCCAGTCGTTTTATTTGGGTTTGGGGAACTAAACTCATTTTGTTTTTGAAGCATGAAACAAAGAATTGGAACAAGAACTTAAAATTCTTATATTTAGACAGCTTTATATGCTTACATTCAACAAAGTACAATCCCTCTTTTGCTTTTGTAGTGTAAGTAAAGTGATACCTGGTGAAATGCCTCCCTCTGACAATTTTCAGTACCTCATTCTGGTCCTGTATTATACTTGGACATAAAGTATGCCCCTCAAGGATTCATAAGTTTTAGAATGGTCTTACTGGAACATTTGGTAGGACTAAAACAGATATGCTTGTTTTCATTACTTCATCTACTTAAAATTTGCTTTTTTAAGTAGTGACCTGACCTCTGAAGAGACTTTAGTAGGCTTGAGGTATTTCATAGCAACGTAACATTCCATTGCCTAAATTGGACATTGAGTTTTACACTGACCGGGGAGAAAGTTCATATCTTCCTAACATAATTTTTTGTTGCCTGGTGCTTGAATTACTTCTCAACCCTAATTGGGCAAAAGGAAAAATACTGTTAAATCAGCAAATAATGAAAATGTCATTCTAGACAACAGTTTATCTTTTCTTAATTATGAAATCTTTTACTAGACTTTTGAATACCTAGGGGGTGTTCCAATTGCATATATTGCTGGGCCTGTGCTCTCAGACATTTACTAGCAGTGTGACCCTGGACAAGAAATTTCACTTCTGTTTGCCTCAGTTTCCTCCCTGGGTTTTTTATGATCAACTGAGACCATATTTGTAAAGTGCTGTCCACAGTGCCTGGGACAGAGTAGGCCCTATATATCTGTTGGCTTATTTTTAGTCATAGTAGTACTAGGTAAGTGTATATATTTGAATTTCCTTTTTTTTGAATTAAAAAAGAATAATACAAATTACAGAGAAGTTAGATAGCTGGAAGAACAAGGAGCAGGAAATTTCACTGATTTTGGCTGTAAAATAACCCAGAATTGTTCCTGATTTTTATGAATTAAAATAAACTTTTTCATGCTACTCAAGTCAGTCTTGATAAGTTAATATTTATTTCTGTGATTATTCATTATTTAAAATCACACCGTGTATTTATTTTGTAGGTTGGTATTGAGAAAAGTATTTTGTAAGCCTTAAAGCTTGGTATGAATGTCAATTATTGCTGTTTAATATTGGAATAAGAGAGTTGGTATGGCATTGTGAATATAGACAGCTGACCTTATTCTGCCTCTGACTCGTGATAGTTGTGTGATTCTAGGGAGTCTCCATGACCTCCAAGCGATGCTAAGACTATCAGTTGCTGGTCTTGAGGGAGTTCCCATAATTTTAAGTTCCCTTGCACTTAAGAATTTATCAGTCTGGACCACTCTGCCCCCAACTTTTAAAATATTTTTCTTGCCACTTTTTTGGGAAACCATTTATGGCAGTAAGTATAAATAACTTAAGACTTTTGCTAGTTTTAAAATACTTTTCCTTTTTAGTTACTGATTTCAATCCAGTAGCAGTATTTTTATTCATACCAATTTAATGATAAAGGGTTCTTAAATAAGATTTTTCTTTTTAAAAAAACTTTATTTCCTGCTTAATATCACTAAAAATATAGAAAACTTGTCTATATACAAAAAATTGCAAAAAATATGCAAAACTGAGAGCAGAAATCTTAAATAATACTTCTGCCCATGTAAAAAGTTAGAAATTGTTTGTATGAGTATTCTAGATGTTTTAGGTTTCAGTAATGTGTCTTTGCAGTATGATTTTGCTTCCATGTGAATATTCAACCACTTAAGATATAAATAAACCTTCACATTTTCATTCTTAAAAAAATTTTTAAGTGAATACTTTTAAAAAAATTTCTAATTTTAAAGTCTAATATATACTTTGGATGAAAAAATAAGATTTTGTAAATATTAGTGAAGATGAAAATAATATAATTTAAGCTGATGGGTATTTCTAGTTAAAAAAGAAAGCCAAATGCGCATCTTAGATGTGAGCATATAAGAAAAGAAGTTATTGTTTGGAAAGAATATCTGAGAGCTGCTAGAAGATGCCTTCTGTGCCTCCCTGTTGAACTTTCAGGTCATTTTATTTAGGAAATGCTTCAAGACTTGAATAAAATTTTGTTTATTTTAAAATAGTCATATTGTAGATCTTAGTCTTATTTTTAGAATTTAATAACAATAATAGTAATAATAATAACTAGCATTTATATGGTTCTTTTTTTCCCCCCAAATCATTGGGGTTAAGTGGCTTGTCCAAGGCCACACAGCTAGGTAATTATTAAGTATCTGAGGCTGGATTTGAACTCAGGTACTCCGAACTCCAGGGCCGGTGCTCTCTCCATTGCGCCACTTAGCTGCCCCTATATGGTTCTTTAAGGTTTATAAAGCACTTTACATTTTACCTTTACCCTCAGAGTTTATTATTTTTCAGATGAGGGAACTGAGGCAAATAGAGCTTATGTCTCTCAGTATGAAGATCTGAGGCAGAATTTGAACTTTAGATCTTTCTGACCCTAGGTCCAGCTCTCTATCCACCACTCACTGTATTGCCTGTTTTGAAGGCGAAAGACAGCCTTTGGAAGTTAAGAAACCAAGCTTACTGGCTTTACTTTGACATAAAGAATCAACTTGCTATTTCTGCTTACTTGAGAACTTGCAAAATATTTCAGTAAAGATTTAGTATAACCTTTGTAATATTATATTGTGATTTTTCAAGTTCCAGGGTTCCAGTGATTGTCACTCAACTGCTCTTTTTCTTTAACTTTCTAAATTTTTGAAAATTGAATCTTTTGAGGGGGGGGTAAAAAAAGGGAATCTTCAGTTATTGTTGTCTCTTTAGATTCCTTAACTTTAGGCACATCTCAACTTCTTATTCATTCACCTTCCATTCCTTGCCAATAGCATTGCACTTTTCTACAACTTTGGAAAATCTTGGAAATCAGACCCAGGAATTATTAAAGCTACAGAAGAGCAGAAGAAAAAGGTAACAATTTACTCTTTTAGTTAGGTATAGTGTGACTACCAAATTCCTATTGATGCTTCTAGCCAGCCTAAAAATTATAAGGGGCTGTCCCCCATCAAATATTGCAAATTAAACTGAGATAATTATGCTTTTTTTCTGGGTTTAAAAAAAATCTTTTGTTCATCAACTTCTAAATATACTCTTCCATTTTCAATTCCTCAAAGAATTCTCTACTATTACAAAGAATTAGAAAGAGAAAAATGTTTAGAAAAGTTAAATAAAGACTCACCAAAAGAAGGGGGGGGGTACATGTTCTCTCTTTTTTTTTTTTTTTTTTTTAGGATTTTGCAAGGCAAACGGTTTTAAGTGGCTTGCCCAAGGCCACACAGCTAGGTAATTATTAAGTGACTGAGACCAGATTTGAACCCAGGCACTCCTGACTCCAGGGCCGGTGCTTTATCCACTATGCCACCTAGCCGCCCCAGAGATTCTTGATTATTAGAATTACACAGTATTCTGTTTGGAATTGATTTTTTTTCTTTTTGTTTACATTATTAAGAATGTCTATCATTTCTCTGGTAATACTTTATTTTGTATGAGCTCATATAAATCTCATGATTCTTTGTATTCTTCATATTCATGATTTGTTAAAGAACAGTACTATTCTTTTACAATCATCACAATTTGCTTAGTCATTTTTCAATAAATGGCAATTGCCTGTTACTATATGCTTATTATAATGTTAATTTAAACAGAGTAATGAATCTGTGGGTTTATATGCTTTGGGTAAGCAGTAAATGTAATTAAAACTTTTAATGAGACCAGAAATAAAATCACTAATAATAAATCAGAATTAGGAATACATGATATGTTTAAACCTGTAATATATATACATTTATTTTAATGATAAGGTTAAAAAAAGATTTTAAAAACTTTTTCTGATTATTGTTTGGAATTTTTTCCTCCATCAATTGATTATATTTTTATCAAGATTTCTATCAACATAAGGATCTTCTTTAAAAAATAATAGAAATATAATTCATTATTAATAAAAATGACACTACTCATTAAAAGTCCACATTTAATCAGTCAGTATACATTTTTGAAGTAGTTATTTTGTGCCTTGACAAAGGATAAAAACCCAAAAGAAATAATCCTTGCCCTTACACAGCTTTTGCAACTGTAATTTGGGAAGACAATGTAGCAGTGGAAAGATTGTAATATATGTAGACATGATGACTTTGGACAAAATAGTTGGGAGTAGTGAGGAAAAGTTTCTTATAGCAAGTGGCCATCCCCCAGGGCAAGTCTGGAAATTTCAGGATCCTAAAGGGAGAAGCAAAGAAGGAATTGCAAATTCAGAGATAGCAGTACAAAAACTTGGAGGCAGGAGAATAGAGTATTGTGTGTGTGAGGAATAGGGAGAAAGGGCCATGGGATGCATGTGCTTAAATATTATACACTTAGAATGTGATAAGGATGTTTGTCCTTCATTCTTGAAGAAGACACTGACATCAGGGAGGTGGTGCCTCCTTGCACATGAATTGAATTTGAGTTGGGGGGCAGGGAGGCTGTGGGAAGTCTCCAGTCACTAGTCTCACTTTCTCCTCCAGAACCATCTGGGTCCAGTGGCCAGATAGGGATCAGAACTACTAGAGATGGCCCTGGATGGCCAAGGCAGTCATGATTCAGTGACTTGTCCAAAGTTAAACAGCTAGTAAGTGACAAGTGTCTGAGGCTGTATTTGAACTCCCATTCTCCTGACTCCAAGACCAGCAGTCTATCCACTGCATCACTTAGCTGCCTAACACTTAGAATGTGTAGTAAGCTTGGAAACTAGGTTGGAGTCAGACTTTAAAGGATTTTAAATGCTGAAGGCTTGATATGATAGTTGATCCGAGAGGTACTAAAGAGCCACTGGAATTGATTACGTAGAGAGGTGACATTAGAAAGATCCCTTTAGTGTGCGAAGGATGGAGGAGAGGCTAGGAGACCATTTCAGTACTATGGGAGAGAGCTTAACTAGAATGATGTCTGTCTGAGTGGAAATGAGAGAAGAGATTGATTGTATGAATGAATCCACAAATCAATGAATCAAGTATTTATTAAGCACAGTATAGAAAACACTGTGTAAGTGCTAGTGATAAAAATAGGAAAGTCAAACATTCCCCATTCTCAAGAACCTCACGTTCTAATGGGGGGGGTCCTCTCATAGGGAAGTGGCAAAGGCAGATGAAAAGGACACAGCGTCCTGAGGATGAAGTGTAGGCAAAGCTGATAATGACTCTAATTTAATATCATTTCCACTGATAAAATGATGATAGTTTACAATGGTGAATCATATGATAGTGCCAAGGACAGTTTCCAAGAGGAATGTAGTAAAATTACAAAATTTTTTAAGTTTTTTAAGTGGAGAGCAGTGGATTTTGGGCAAACAGTAATAAATTCCATTTAGAATGTGGTGAGTTTCAGATGTCAATGGGACAAATGTCTAGTAGGTGATTGGTGATGCAGCAATTGAAGGTGAGGAGAGAAGCTATATATGTGGATCTTACAGTCATCAACATCAAGGTGATAATTGAATCATATGGCCTAATGAAGTCACTGAGCATGGAATGTAGAGAAAGAAACATGAGGGATCCTTAGGATATACCCACATTTAGGGGCAAGGAATAATGATGACTAAGTAAAAGGAGCCTGGAAAGGAGGATTTGGACAACTAAAAAGAGATCCCAGAAAAAAATATAATTCAGTCAACATATACAAAAAGAAAATTTTAGAAATTTTTTTTATAACTTTTTATTTGGGCAGAAGTTAATGTTAAGGAAAAGAGATAGGGTTCTGATATAAAATACCCTTCCCTTTCTGCCTACTTTTTACCTCTACTCATTGCTCCAGACAGCCAGCCAGACAAATCAGCTTGCTAGGTGAGAGAACTCTGAATAAATATGATCATGGGAAAGGGGCTTTGGAGAATAGTGAAGGATGCTATTGACACGTACCCTGTTAAGGATTGAGGTGAAACTTCCAAACTCTTATTGAGCTGTTTATCTATCCCTATCAGAGAGCAATTGGTTTTCAGTAAATTCCAAACTAGAAATTAAAAGAAAGAGTGCGAGACAAGACATTCTTTTGAAAGCATTGGACAGATAGCCAGTCTTAAACTCACCAGACTGTACAGTCATAATTATTAAAGGATTATTTCAAGGGTATTCTGGCTTACTAAAATCCTATACCTTCTTACTGTATTTAGGAGTAGTTGTAGATTGCCTATGCCAATTGATTGGTGATTTCCTATTCTTCTTCAGTTTGTTAAAAAATAAAAAATAAAAAGATAAGAAAGAAAGAATAAAATCTTCATTAAAAAATCTATAGGATCAAACAACAAAATTCCAATAGTGATCAGATTCAGAAATGCTGGATCATTCTTTATTGTAAGTCTGTTACCTTCTGGCAGAAGATGAGTTACGTGCTTCATTTTCAGTTTTGTGCATCATGATTTGTAATTGAAAAATCAGTTTTAAGTCTTTCAGAAAATTTTTTCTTTGTAATGTCATTGTGTAAATCGTTTTCCTCATTTTGTTCACTTTATCCTGCATAATTTCATACAGCTCTACCCAGTTTCCTCTGAAGCTATCCATATTATCATTTTTTATTACACAATAGCATTCCATTACATTCACATACCATAATTTATTTATCCATTCCCCAACAGGTGGGTATCCCTTTTGTTTCCAGTTTTTAGCTGCTGTGAAGTGCTATAAGTTTTGTACATATAGATCCCTTTTTGTTCTTTGATAACTTTTTTCTTCACTTTGTTTTTTTTTGTTTTTGTTTTTGCAAGGCAATGGGGTTAAGTAACTTGCCCAAGAACACATAATCTTTGATATCTTTGTGGTGCAAAGCTATCAGTGGGTCAAAAGATAACCAGTTTTAGTGGCTTTTGGGACTTAGTTTTAGATTGCTGTCCAAACTGGCTGATCCAATTCACAGCTCTACCAATAGTGCATTAATGTGCTTGTTTTCCTACAGCTTCTCCTTTTTGGTCATCTTTGCCATTAAGACAGGTATGAGGTGAAACCTCAGAGTTGCTTTAATTTCATATGATTGTTTATCAATAGCTAGGCTTTTTCTTTGACAACTGCCTGTTCTTCTCTTTTGACTTTTTTATCAATTGGGGAATTGTTTTGATTCTTATTCTTGTAATGAAACTCTTATCAGAGAAACTTGTTGCAAATGTTTTCCCCAGTTACCTACTTCTTTCTTAATTTTAACTGCTTTATATTGTTTATGCAAAAACTTGTAAATTTTATTTAATCAATAGCTAGCTGTTTTATTTTCATATAATCCTTGTTAGTTCAATGAACTCTTCCTATATCCGGGGATCAGAAAGGTAATTCTGTACTTGCCCCTTTAATTTGCTCATGATGTCCCATTTTATATATCGATTTTGTGTATTCATTTGGAGTCTCCCTCCCTGCTTCCATCTCCTCCCTTCTCCCTCCTTTTTCCTTCTCTTCTCCCTCCTTTCCCTCTTAGTTCTCGTTCTCTCTCTCTCTCTCTCTCTCTCTCTCTCTCTCTCTCTCTCTTTCCTTCCCTCCACTATTATATTAAGTGCTAACTCCTCTACACAAAAGATTGATGGTCTTTTCTGAGTCTTAAATAGCTGCATGACTGAAGCATCCTCAGAGATAGTAGACAGCCTTTATTTCTATAGGAATTGCTTCCCAGATTGATAATTGTGCTTACTATTTAATAAAATATTACTTGTACAGAAGTTATCTTTAAAGTTAAAGTTATCCCTTTTGGATAGTGTTCCAATAACAAAAAGACCCTGTACCCTTTGCTCCAGAATACCACCCAAATAGATACTATTTGTTAAGTGCTTGCTAAGTCAGAGATATCTGAATGAAGATAAGTGGAGGAAAAAGAGGCATGGGGGCTGTCTCCCTCAAGATCATGATAGTGGAAATTCAGCTTAGCTGACCTTTTCTGGCACATAAATTCCAGAAAAGCCATGGCCTGGTGCATTTGATATATAGTGAGGGGATATTTTGTTACTACCACTTGTCACTATTACATCTTTTAGTAAATTCCTTAGCCAAAAGCTAGTTAATATTTGTTGCCTGATTTAGTTGTTACTTATCCATACTACTACCACTACTAGTAGTACTACTACCACTGCTATTACTACTGCTACTACTGCTACTACTACTACTACTACTACTACTACTACTACTACTACTGCCACCACCACTACTACAATAGAATGCACAGTAGTAGTATAATATCACTTAGAGGCCTTTTAATCAAGATCATGGACAGACCCTAGTTCCTTTTCTTTAGTATTTAACTATCATCCACATCAGCATTCCATTTTGTTATAACACAGTTGTGCTCTTCAAGGTTACAGAACCACATAGGGCCATTTGACTTAACAGTGGCTCTGGTCTATTATGCATTTTGAATGTATTCATGTGCTTTGAATGGATTTTGGGCCTTCCTCAAATTTGGCTTTTACTTTTTACTGCTGCTAGTTTAATCTTCTCTGGCAACCCATAATTCTCCTCTGCTTTCTAGTTTTCTGCTTTTAATATAATGTAAACTGGGAAATCAGATAAACTAAGCTTATTGCAGTTTACCTGAAATGGATGTTGAAAGAGGAGTTTAATGACTGTCCTTTGAATAAAGTTTATGAACTTTAGAGCACTGATTTTCTGACATCCATTTGATTCTTGGTTCTTAACTGCTTTTGGAAATTAAAACTTTCAGAAAAGAAACTTCAAGAAACAACTACATTCCACATCTAGAGTCCTCTCCCTCTTCACTGAAGTGGTGTTACATCATCTATTTTTCAGAGACACGATGAGCCAAGATTAGTCATTACAATTAATCCTAGTTGGTCTACTTTTCATCATTTTCATTTATGTTGTTGTTTTCATTATGTATAATGAACTCTCAATCCTACTTTCTTTCTATTTCAGTGCATAAAAATCTTCCCGTTTTTGTCTGAATTCTGCAGGGCACAAGTATACTCGACTAATTGTTGTTTGGGATATACACCTATTTGCTCAACTATTCCCCAATTGATAGTTCCCCTTTTATTTCTACTTTTTTGCTACCACAAAAAAGTGTATCATGAATATTTTAGTAAACATAGAGTCTTTCTTATTGTATTGGACGTTAGGTTGTATGCATGGTAGTGGGATCATTGGGGAAAAAAAGAGTATGAACAATTTAGTCCCTTTTGCTGCCACAATTCCAAATTGTTTTCCACAGTGGTTAGATAAAATGTCAGCTTCTCCAACAGCGTATCATCAGCATGACTGTCTTCCTGCAGCTTCTCTAACATTGAGTTTTTCTTTTATATTTGCCATTTTTTTTTTTTGAGTATAAAGTTGAGCCTCAGAGTTGTTAGTTTGCTTTTCTGTAATTTTCAGTGATTTGGAGCTTTATTTCATGCAGTTATTGATAGCTTTGCAATTCTTATTTTGAAAATTGTTCATATTCTTTTACCACTGATCTATTGATGAATGATTCTTAGTCTCATCAAAAATAGTAGAAGAATAGATTTTTATTCCACTTGATGGTTTCTCTCTATAGCTATTTCGATTTTTTTATGCATGAGCTTTTTCTCTGTCCCTAACTTGATTAAAATTATTCTTACTAGACATAATTATGAAAATTACTTCATTTTCAACTAAGTATTTTTATGTCCTTTTATATTTATAGCCATTTAGAGGTTTTTGTAGCACTTGATTTTAGAAACTGATCTAAAACTTAATTTCTGCCAAATTGATTTCCAGTTTTCTTAGCAATTTTATCCAATAGAAAGTCCTTCTAGTAATTGTATTCTCATTTTTAATAAATATTGGACTAACATTTTTAGTTATTTTTTAGTTTTAAATAGTTTGTCCCAGTCATCTAGTTTTATGTTTTCAACCAATAGCAATTTTGATTATGAAGTTTATAATAAAAGTTTTAAGAGACAGGGTTATTATATTGTTTGTAGAAGACTAACTTTGATGTCAGGAAGACCTGGATTCAGATTCTGCTTCTGACCAGTACAGCTGTGTGACTTTATTGTCTCAGTGCTTTAAATGTCTTTCCAAGACTCAACAGTGCAGATGAGTTTAAGATCTGCTTTGGTTAGGTGCACTAGGTGGCACAGTGGACAGAGCGCCGACCCTGGAGTCAGGAGGACCCAAATTCAAATGTGGCCTCAGACACTTAATAATTGCTTAGCTGCGTGACCTTGGCCAAGTCACTTAATCCCATTTCCTTAAATAAATATTTTTTTTTTAAAAAGATCTGCTTTGGTGGGAGTAATAAATGCATTCAGAGTTCTCTATGCCAGTAAAAGCACACGTGTAGACCAAAGTAAAGAATCTATCTCTAAATCTCTAATTACTGCATATGTGTGTGTGTATACATATATATATATATATATATATATTAATACAACTTCTTTTTCAAATTCATTTCATATTTGTAGTAACTTTTAATTAAAAAAAAGGAAACAGTTTCATCCAGGTGGCAGGCCCTCTAAGGAATGACCAAAGCTTGGCTAAAATTAGTCTTCCCTTCTCTGTAGAGGTAGAGAACTATAGATTTAGAAAATTATGTGGGTCAGACATGATCATTATATTGTTTGGTTTGGTGGAACTGCTTCTTTCTTAAATCTGGGAGAAAAAAGAAGGTTGTTTACAGAAATATTGATGTCAAAACAAGCAGTGATAAAAAGAACAAATTTTAAAAGAAAGATAGCTTAAGGAAATTTCACCTTCATTTTTTTCACTGAAGTTGCAAATATTTTCTGGTAGTTTCACTGTTTAAAAATTTCATCTTCTACTTCTTTAGATGTTTTTCAATTTTAAACATGCAGGTAATAGAGTGGGTAGAAGTCTAGGCCTGCTGGCAGAAAAACCAGAGTTTCTAGCTGGCCTCAGAACTGCCAGGCTGTATGTGGGACTCATTTTCCTCTGCTGTAAAATGGTGATAGTAACACCTTGTTGTAAATCAAATGAGATAGTATTGGTAAAATATTTAGCAGTGTCAGATAGATAAGTGCTTGCTAAATTCTTGTGCCCTTTGTCTTTTCTTCTTCTTTTAATTCAGCAGTGCACAACTTTGAGAAGATTTTCAACAGTGATTATTGCCTTCATAAAGATTGATTACATTAATTATTTAGTTATAAATAAAAATGTTAATAAAATTGGTTTATCAAAGTGCTGTCCATAGGAAATGCACTTTATTAAAATTTAGAATATCTCTAAAAAAGTTTATATTGTATATTGATTCAAGCCTAGACGAAGCTACAGTTAACAAAGAGAAGTGTTTTTATGGGACAAGTGGACTTTTAAATATGAACTACTCTCCACCAGTACTTCTAGGAAGCAATTTATTGTATTTGAAGGAAGAAAGATAAATGTTTCCTAAACTATGTATTTTATGTTAACTTTGGGCATCCAAGACATTGTGTACTTAGCTTATTCTTTGACCTATGCAAGAAAAGTTAAGGGTAAAGGAAAGGGAAGCTTGGGGATTAATTAAAACTACCCATTTATACTTTTTTTTAAAGCCTTTTCACTATTTCTGTCTTTCTGCAATCGATTATTATTTTTATTTCCTAATACATTGTCAGTTTTTGTATAAATGCCATGTATTTTTTAAACCTTTTAAAGGTAATCCGGGGTTAAGTGACTCGTCCAGGGTTACATAGCTAGTAGGTATCTGGTGCCTGATATGACCTCAACTCCTACTGACTCCAGGGCTAGTGCTCTAACCTCTGTGCCATCTAGCTGCCCTAGGCTATTTTATAGTCTTACTAATGTCAAGAAAAGCAGAATTCAAAGACCCTCCTCTGCTACCACAGTGGTACTGTAACTATAACTCATCTACAATGTATAGATTTAGAAAAACATTTAAGGATGGCACTGAGACACTAGGGGACTCTCATGGACACACTCTCATGGTCTGTTTTGATCAGAGGCAGAACTTGAAACCAGATTTTTCTGACACCAAAGCTAGTCTTCTACAAATAATGCAACCTTGCCTCTTAAAAACTGTTTTGAAATTGGTAATAATCAAAACTATGTTATTGGTCAGAAATATAAAAATAGATCGTAGGAGCAAACTAATATTCAGAAATAGCTTAAAAATATCAGTCCAATATTTGCAAAACTGAGGAACACAAATTACAAATTACCAGGGAAGATAAGATCTCTCTTGGACAAGATTGATGGGAAAATTGGAAAATTGTTTGGCAGAAATTAAGTTAGAGCAGTTTTAGATTCTCTTTAGACTTCTGGTATTGAGTTGCATTTTCTTTGTAAAATTACTGAGTAATTAACTTTTTCTACAAGGTCCAAGCAGTTCTGTACTCCTGGGCAATGGATTTCCAACATTTTGGATTTGTACTTCAATATTTCAACTGATTTTAATCATATTATCAATTTATTGTATTTAATTAGTTTTGCAACTTATACAACATGCTAGCATTACATAGATTAACTTCAGTCATTCCACTTCCTCTTGTGATCCCCTTTCCTAAGTTTATCCTTACTCTGTAGTTTATCCCTCTAACCTTGAATAGTTTTTTTCTTTGTAGACTCCTTTTGACTCTTGGTATTTGACGCAAAACTTGCAAAGTATGTAGTGGAGGAGGGAGGAAGAGTCTTCATTCTATCATTCAAGAAACAGATGAGGGGAGAGAGAGGAGAGCAGGGCGGAAGGGTGCAGAGAAGTACATAAAGGGTATTAGATTTTGAAATGAGCTAAAGGCACTTTCAAAGCAAGTATTTCAAATGCTCTGAAGATTGAAATTATCGTTTGATGCAGTGTGTAGTAAAAAAGTTCTAGATTTGGGAGCTGCATGACTTTGATTTTAGTGTTAATCTTGACACAAATTATTGGTGACTTGAGGGAATTTATTTAATCTAAGCTTCAGTTTCCTCATATGAAAAATAAAAGAATTGTATCTGGCTATCTGCATCACCTCTGTAAATTCTCAGTCTTGTGACTCATTCGCCATTTTTTTTTTACAAGGCAATGGGGTTAGGTCACTTGCCAAGGTCACACAGTTAGATAATTATTAAATGTCTAAGGTTGGATTTGGACTCAGGTCATCCACTGTGCCACCTAGCTGCCTAACTTAATTCTCCATTTAAGTACCATATTTCCTCATGTATAAGATGCACCCTTTTTTTGGAAAAACTTGGAATCTAAAAACCGGAAGCATCTTATACAGTGGTTACAGATTATTTTTATTTGCATTTCCCACTTTTTTGCACTTGTCTTTGGGCTTGTTTCACATTGGTTACTGATCTATTGGGTGACATTTTCCCATGTTCTGCCTAGAAATGGCTCAGAAAAGATTTTTGTCCAGTGCTGAATTCAAGTTCAGAGTGATCCACTTTGCAAAAGTGAATAGAAATTGTGCTGCTGAACAGAAGTTTGGTCCTCCTCCAGCTGATAAAACAATCTGAGACTTGCTCTGGGAAGAAGAAACCCAACCGAAAACTTACCAGCAGAAGAAGGCCAGGAGAGGCGAGGCAGCCAAATATCCCAGGTTCGAGAGACAATTAAAGATGTGAATTGAAGAGAAAAGGGCCAGTGGAATTCCTGTGTCCACAAAGATGGTTCAGCAGGAGGCCAGAAGAATTGCTGATGAAAAAGAAGTGACTGATTTCCAAAGAAGACAAAATTGGTGCTTCAGGTTCATGAAACAGAATGGACTAAGCATGCGTCCACTCACCAGACTTGCCCAGGGAGCGCTTGTGGTCAACTGCAGGTCAGAGCCAGGCAGGAGAGTGGTCAGAGCCTCTCCTAGGACAGTGATTCACCATCAAACAGATGAGAACGAGCTAATGGATGGGAGTTTTGATAGTGATGAGGAGTTGTATTAATTTTATGATGAATAAAACTTGAGTTCAATAATTTTATGTAATATTTTTTTTTTCAAGTTTTGGGCCCCAAAATTAAGGTGCATCTTATATATGGAAGTGTCTTTTTACATGGCGGAGTATCTTATATAGCCTCATAAAGAGTCTACTTTGAAAGATAGCATTCATTTGGATATATAAATTCTGTCGTGTTATATTTTTTTAAGGCAAAGTACAAGATATGTTAAAAATGGATAGTCTTGGGATAGCTAGTTGGTGTAGTGTGTATAGAGCACCAGCCCTGGAGTCAGGAGGATCTGAGTTCAAATTGGCCTCAGACATTTAATAGTTACCTAGCTGTGTGACCTTGGGCAAATCATTTTGCCCCATTGCCTTGCCATCCCCCCCAAAATGAGTAGTCTTGTGTTTCTGTCGATTTAAGATGAAATTTAGCATCAAGAGGCTTTGAGTTCAATTCAGCATTTATTATGCAGGTACCTATATGGAAGTCATTGCCCTAGGAAAAATGAGTGCCTTTAATATAGCTCACATCCTGGGGAAAGATATAGAACATGTATCCAAAGTATATACAAAGTAATTTCTAGGAGAAAATTTTGAGACTCACACTAAGAAGCCATAGTAAAGTAAAAAAGTAAAGGCAAGTATAGGCAAGTAAAAAAGGAAGAAAAAATCGGTACAAATAGAATATGGGTTGTCCATTTTTTTAAAAAATATAATCAGGGTGACAGGCAAAGATAACAAGCTTACAAAATGACTTTTTTCAAGAAAGAAAAAGCATGAATGACTAACAGTTTAACCTCTTAAGTTCCCATGCTGTTGTTTTATTTAGTGGGGTCCAATTTCTTGTGACCCTGTGGGCATTTAGGGCTTTCTTGGCAGAGATATTGGAGTGGTTTGCCATTTCTTTCTTTCTCTCTCTCTCTCTCTCTCTCTCTCTCTCTCTCTCTCTCTCTCTCACTTTCTGTTTTTTGTTTTGTTTTGTTTTGGTAAGGCAATGGGATAATGTGACTTGCCCAAGGCCACAGAGCTAGGTAATTATTAAGTGTCTGAGACTGGATTTGAACTCCAGGGCCAGTGCGCTATCCACTGTGCCACCTAGCCACCCCAAGACTATCCATTTTTAACACATCTTGTACTTTGCCTTAAAACAGGCCTCTCTCTAAAAAACACTGCTACAGAATTTATATATCCAAATGAATGTTGTCTTTCAAAGGAGTCTCCTTATGAGGCTATACAACACATTTCCTCATTTATAAGACACCTCCCACCATTTCTTTCTCCAGTGGATTATGGCAAACAAAAGTTAAGTGACTTGCCCAAGGTCATCCAGCTAATGGGTGTCTAAGGCTGGATCTTAACTTTTGTCTTCCCTGACTCCTGGCCCACGGTTCCATCTACTGAGTCATCTAGCTAGCACAGGGCTATTTGTAACTGGGAAAAAAGGTAGCAAAATATGCCTTAAATTGTTTCTCTAAAAGCCATCGTTTGTCCCTCTATTCAAAGATACCTCTGAAAACCTTCCCAAATAATGCCCGAATTCCATGACCCTGACAAAATAATTATTTCACCTCCTGATTGGTTTAAGTAAATAGTTTGTACTATCTTGTATTAAAGTCAAATTTATTCATTTGGTTATGGTCTTAACCCATTTTTTTAAAATCCAGTTTTCCTTATAGGGCTTTTTATTTGACAATTCCAGGAAGAGAACAGGAAAGAACAATGAGCCAGATCTAATTAGACAAAAATATCATAGGGGATACATATAACATTTTATACTTAGGTTTAAAAATTGTATAAACACAGAGTGAGGAGAGGTTGTTAGATAAGACTTTGTAGCAGTGAAGAAAATTGAGGTTCTTTTTACATACCTCACCCTCCAAAAGAACTCACAGCATCATGTGGTCTGAGGCTGGACTAATAAGAGATCAGGACAAAGACTAATAGGGTCTTGCCTAGTTACCCTGATCAATCCACATCTGGGCTATTTGATTTAATGCATAAGACCTTATTGGAGGCAGGACATTATCAAACTGGAGTACATCTCAAAAGCAGAGAACTGAAAAAAACACAGTAGGAAAGAATTAGAAATGAGCTTTTAAAGAGGATATCTGAGTAATCTACAATTATTTGAAGAGCTTTCATATGACAGTGGAATTGGACTTTATTTGGGGGTCCAGAGGGTAGAACTGGGAAGTGATTGAAAGCTACAATTAGATATTGTAACAGATTTTGGCTCAATATATGGAAAATTTTGTCAGCACTACAAAGAAGATAAACATTCTAAAATGGGAGATGGTTGCCTAAGGCGTTAGTAGCCTCCCTTTATTAAGAGAATTGTCTTCAATCTTGGAAAGACTGGATCAATAGGTTGTTAATGTTTTTTATAGTCTGTATAATGATAAATTCTCTTTACTCTTTGTTGATTTGTTCTCAAATACAGCAAAATCCTATTTTTAAAAATTATTTTCCTTTCATCTTGAGTTTAGTTGCTCTTATTACTTTACAGCATATACAAAAATACATATATGTTCATATTCATGATATGCATGTGTATTTACATGAATAATTTATTAAAGCTAGTGTTTGCAGTTATTTCAGTGAATTTTGTGGACTCACTGACATGGGCACTCTGCAGTGATATAGATTACAACCCATCTGTAGCTTTTTAATCTATCTCTTAAGTGATCACACATATGTATTCAAATTGTCATTATTTGGAGTCATAATTATATTAACATGATTCTAGGCCAGTGGAATTATATACAATTTTAATAATATGAACCATTTGGGGGAGTCACAGTTTATAGTAATTGAAATCTGTCAATGATCCCAAACTTCCTCTGAATAGAGGATTCACTTAAAATGTTGGAGGCCTTCTCTAGGATTCTTGAAATTATGAGGTACTAGTTCCACACTATTAATTTATCCCCATTCTCAAAACAAGTCTAACTTGCTTCCTTTTTTGGTAATACATATCTTTTATGCCACTTCTACGTACAATTCTGGCTTGGTCATGTACTGCAGCCTACTTAACCTCCATCTTTCCTGTAGTCTTAGGGTGACTTGCAGTTTTGATTCTTTGATTGTTATCTGTAGGTATATGGTAGCACATTAAGAAATATTGGTGATAATAAGGTGAGGTTTTTTTTTGTTTGTTTGTTTGTTTCAAAACTGCCTTAGGGTCATTATAACCATGTAGTTTAGTAGTCTTTATTTTTAAATGTGTACATCAAACCCTTGCTTAGAAATGTTAGTAGCCTATTGCTTCACTCAACTTAGATCACTTTGGTTACCTTGCCAGAACCCTAACGTTTCAATACCTTTTCAAGGAATAAGGGCTGTCTTTATCAGAAATAAATGCTTCATCTTATTCAGGTATCTAAAGTTGTTTACAGAGTTTTTAAATCTCTTTAATTACTTTTATAAACAAATATATCACTATATCTTATGTATATTTATATATCATGACTAGATTTTTCACTTTCAGTTATAACTGAGATGATATATGTGAAAGTACTTTGAAAACTGTAAATCACTTCATAAATATATTTTTAGTGAATATAGACACTGAATTTGTCATTTCATTGGTATAAAGATGTCCCAGATAAGGAAATGCCCTCTTCCAGTGCAGTTTAGCCCCTTCTCTACAACTTGAGATCCTAGAAAATTGCCTGGAGCACTGAAAGGTGAAATGACTTCCCTAGAATGTCAGAAGAAGAACTTGAACTGTTTCTCCTGTCTCTGAGGACAGCTGTCCACACCACCCGACTGAATTAGCTGAATCAGCTAACATTTATGAAGCACTTAGTTAAAGACTGGGGATACAAAGAAAGACAAAAATAGTCTCTCCTCATTTTGGGGGAGCAGGTTGCAAGGCAATGGAGGGATTAAGTGGCTTGCCCAAGGTTACATAGCTAAGTAATTATTTTGATTTCAACTTCGGTACTCCTGACTCCAGGGTCAATGTCTTATCCACTGTATCACCTAGCTGCTCCTAATGGTCCCTTCTCTTAAAGGGACACAGCACATACACTGACTACATACAGGATAAATTGGGAGTAGTCTCAGGTTTGTACTGTTTTCATTCCTTTGTAAACTGGTTAATCACACAAAGGGCTGAAGTCTGACAGGAAAACAGTATATGGCAATAGAATTCACAATCTTGGTCTCTTTTAAATCATCTGAGCTTCATTGAGACTCTTTAGCAACATTAACTTCTTCACAGAAAAGATATCAGTTTGGCACATTTTGCAGGTTTATCATGCATGTTATGTTTTAATGTTCCTTATGTGATCAGTTTTTGAGGGTCTTAATAAACTAAATAAAAATAAAGTATTCTTTTTTATATTCAAAAGTACATAAAAGTATTCTTTTTTTTACTGTATCCTCTTTATATATATAAAATGTTAATCTTTTCCTTTTTTTTTCTTTTTTCCATGTAAAGACAATAGTTGAACTTGCAGAGACAGGAAGTCTGGACCTCAGTATATTCTGCAGTACCTGTTTGGTAGTATTTTCTCTTTCTTTTTCATATAAAATATAACAGCATGGTAAATATGGAAGCATTTTAAAATAGATTTGAGTTAGTTTTTAAAAAAAAAGTTTTGTTTTTTTAATATGGTTTTTCTTTTTCAAGCCCAATAGTAAATCAACCACAGATTTATTGGATAATTTTAACAATAACATTTTCCCAGAATGATTTGGATGGCATTTGCTCTAACTCTCAATGTAATTTCCATCATTAATATCATAATCATCATGCAGAATCCATGTATGGTTAAGCTGTTCAATTCATCCATTTTTGTTCCTTAGTATAAATTAGAAAATATGTTGTTACTGTTTATCTGTATTAATTTTACCAAGCTCTACGGTTTTGAACTATTTTCTCATGTTTTAAATGTTTAATTCTTCTCCCATCACATTTGTGCTTTAAGTTCCATATTTTGTATGACTTGACTATTTGGTTCTGTGTCTTAATCTCAAATTAATTTTTGTGTTAAGTTTATGGTGTTGACAAAATTTTATGTTTCCAGACATGCTTACATGAGGTTTTTGTAGACTCATTTCTTCTCTGAATATATATTTAACAAAACTGAAGTTTAAAGATTATCCTTTTTTCCTCAACATTTACAACCAGCCTTTCTTGTGCCATTTTTCAGTGGAAATATTGTTCTGACAACAAAACCAAGAACATGTGTTGCCTACACAGTTCTCATATGGTGAACAAAATTATTTATATAGTATTTCATCACGAATAACTTTTTATAAAATGCTTAAGATATTTAGTGGAAAGAATTATTTTTTTCATTAAATAGTATAATCCCAGTACTTTTAATAAGTTATATACTGGTTAGTGAACTCAATGATAACAAAATTAAGAACTTGTCATAAATAGAGATGTTTATTTATTACCTGAATCAAACCCTTCGCTCTTCTTCAAATTCATTTCTTTCAAGAAACATCTGAGAACTCTTCCCGTTAGACCAAGCCTTTCTTTGGTTGCCCATGGCATTTCATTTGTCCCATTGATTATTTGTGTCTTATCCTTTCAATTTATTAATTTTTTTCATCTTTTTTTTCTTTATTTTTTCTTTTTTAGGTATTTTTTTTTTGGCATGGCAAATGGGGTTAAGTGACTTGCCCAAGGCCATACAGCTAGGTAATTATGAAGTGTCTGAGGCCGTATTTGAACTCAGGTACTCCTGTCTCCAGGGCCAGTGTTCTATCTTGCCCCAATTTTTTCATCTTTTAAGTTCAGCTTTTTTAATCTTTTGTTTTCAAGGAAATTAGAATTTTTTGATGCAAATTAACAATAATTTTGTTATTGCCAGCTTAAAATCTTGGCAGCAGAGACATGGTTAAAAAAGTAATATTTTTTTCAATTTTTTAAATTTTTTTTCCAAAGCATAGAAATAAGTAAGAACAGAGAATGTGTTTTGCCCTCATCTCCCTAACAGTACCTAGCAAAGCATCTTCTGTGGGTGCTCAAAACTGTCTATAGACTGTAAAAAATGAAGTTTTCCTGAAAAGATCAAAGTTTTATTTTTTTTTAAAAATTCTGGTTTAAGCATCAAAAAACCCTACATTGAATTTTTTAAAAAGCAAATGTAAACATTTTTATTTCTATTTTTATATCCAAATTTTGTCTTAGAGTACCTCCTTGAGAGGCAAAATAAATTCTTTGGCATTTATTATTGTCTTTGCTTGTTTTTAGTTTTTATTTTTTATGTTACTCTTTACACTCAGTAGATAGGTTGCCATCTTCTATGGGGGATTAAACTTAGATTTTGACTCTGCTTGAAATTATAGATAATAATACAATGAATCTCAGGTTTAACTTAATATATACTTAATATTTGGTGGTGCTACTTATTCTTGCCACAGCAAAATAATTTTAAAACCACATCCAAATTAGTGGTATCTTACCAATACTTCTGATCAATAACTAATGAGAAGCAACATAAATTAAATTTATTTCCGGCATATATTAGAAGCAAACATCGTCATATTATAATTATTGATACTGGCAGAGACCAGACCAGTTTTTCAGAATATGAGTGATTGATTCCTCTACATACTTTACTGTTGTTATTTGTGATGATTTCATATTGCCAACTTCATACAGTTTCAAATATTAGAAATAATAAATGTTTCCTTTCCTTGCTATCGAGATCTCCTTCCCTTAAGTCAGTAATGTCCAAAGCGTCTCTAAAAACCTGAGCATTTTTCCCTTATACTTTCTTAGGTATATGGGAGCTGCAGCAGGAGAAATGCTGCTCCTTAGTAAAAAAAAAAAAAGCTGTCTTGAGACTAAGGTTTGTTACTTTGCAGATGTTTACATTTTTAGTGACTGGGACTCATAAATTCTTTTGTTTCTATCTCATAGTGCTTTTTGTTTCTTTTTTCCTTTTAACTAAAGCATCAACTAATGTGCTCTCTAAAAAAAAGTGCAAATAAATTTACTTCCAGTTTTCATCATGAAACAGTTCACAAATTTGACATGTTTTATTTTTTGGCACCTGAGATGTGGATTAATTGTAAATCAGTTACAGTTTGCCTTAAATTCTGTATTCAGAGCACTGTGCTAGATTCTAGGAGAAATAAAAAAGTTTAGATGAATTGGGACCTGATGGCCTTAGTTGTATGATCTTTTTTAAATGTTTTGTTTTGGGAAATTAGAATTTTGTGATAGCAGTTTATAATGATTTTCTTGTGTGTTTATTAACTATAAATCTTGCCATCAGAGCCATTATATTTGTATTTTTTCAGGGTGAATACTGTAAATTGTTTAGCTTTCCTTGTTCTTACTATAGGGTTTATAATTCTGCTTTAAAATCTACCTTTTAACAGATACGGAAGCCAGTGAGGTCCAAACATTGTGGTGTGTGCAATCGATGTATAGCAAAATTTGATCATCATTGCCCATGGGTGGGTAATTGTGTAGGTAAGCATGTTGGTAATTGTTTAAATATGTTGCCTGTTTTAATTCAGTGAGCCTTTGAAGAGAAATATTAGAATAGACCAACTTCAACCTCCTCTATTAACAGATAAACTGAAGGTTGAGCCTGCTTATCTACTTTGCCTTCCCTTTCCCCAGCCATGCAACACATCCTTTTTCCTAGGTGTCCTATGTAAGTAAGGCATCCTAGTTGAAAGAGAATTCATTAGGTTGAGAGAGAGATTGGAAAGTCATTGTTCAAGAAGTGTCTTGATTTGAGAGAGAATTCAAACATTGCTGTACCCCTAGGTTGTGCCCAGATTCTCATTATTTCATCCTATTGCCTAATAATGAGCTTACAAAGAATAAAAATACAGTGTTCATTGAAAGAATAGTGTGCTTGGAGAAAGAAAAGAATAAAAATACTTCTTCTGTTTCCAGTATGTCAGACAGCTAGATAATGGAAGGGAGAAAGCAAATGAAAAAGACATCAATGACAGTATAGGAAACATGGTATCCAAAAAAAGACACAGAAATGGAAAAAAGATGTTTTAGAAAAATTGACTAAAACATTCTTTTTAAATCGTGTTAATAAGCTTAATTCTCCTTTCCCTCCCCAAAGAGTAAGAGAATCCTTAGGGTATTTTTCCTTTGCTTCATTAGTAATATTTTTCCAGTATGAATGTGATAGTTTTATTTTTATATGTAATATTAGAGATTTATTAATGTTTTGAGAGCCTTCACTTAAAAGTCATTGGGTTTTGTTTTGTTTTCAAAAATATTGTTATAGCATATAGCATAACTGTTGCAATAGTTGCTCTGAATCAATTCCATTTTGTATTGTGCCAAGAAAATTTATCCACATCTTCGTTGATGTTTGATTTTTTCCTTAGGAATAAAAATTGATTGCTTCTGTATTACTCTCTAGGAGCAGGCAACCATCGCTACTTCATGGGCTATTTGTTTTTCTTGCTCTTTATGATCTGCTGGATGATTTATGGTTGTATTTCATGTGAGTATAATTACTATTCTACTTTCTTAAAAGTTAAATTTTCAAATACTTGCTTATTCAATTGTATGTCTATATTATAAAACTATGTTCATTGCTAATGTTCATGCATTGTATCTTTTCAAAGGTTTCAGTATGGTGACATAAATAAAATGATACTGTTGGTATTACAAGGTAGTTTGCTAAAGCAATAAAAAAGTGACCAATAGCTATTTCTTTTTATAATTAATTTGAACTACCTTTTGAATGTAATTATAACTAAGCTTAGTCCCAGAAAAGAGTTGAGAAAATGCACTTCCCTCCATGGGCATGGATTATCATAAATGTTTTGGTACAGTTGATACTCTGGTTGGTTTTGCTGAATTTTCTCCCCTCTATTTTATAAGTGATAACTTATTGGGGAAGTGCAGAATATATTTGTAAATAATTAGAAGTATCAATAAAAGAAAATAAAACAAAAAAATATTCTTTGACAGAATTTAGAAAAACTTCCAGGTAAATTTCTGGCATTTTTCATTATCTTTTATTGAAAAAAATAGTTTGCTGAGATGGGCAAGCAGGATGTTTATAAATTCTGAAATGTATTTGAAAATAAGGCATATTTGAAAATAAGGCATGCATGGGCTTTTTAAAGATATTTTAAAATGTATTCAGATAAAAGTATGTTTTTTCATCTGATAACATAGATGTGGATAATTGTCTTATGAAAATCATTTGAAAGAGACTTAAATGAAGAAGTCAGTTATGATACTTCAGAGTGGTAGGTATCAAAGTTTGACAGTTACTGACATAGAAAGATGTGTTTCTGCAAGATTTGAAAAGTCTGTGCAAAGCAGTTCCTTAATTTCCTCTCTCTCTCACCCTGCTCCCTAAACAAGTAAGGAACACCTTATAGATAAACTAGAGATACAATTCCAGTAGAGAAGTCCAAGAATTTGTAAAAGCTTTACTCAGAAGTGGCTGCCATCCTGAACAAGTGAAAGTCTTTTCACTCCTCGTTTTAACGAACTAACAAGCTTCTAGCAAGCCTCTAAAGCATTTTGGATTATAAAAAGAAAACATAAATGAAGACTTTTTCAAGTTACATGTGTACAGCTCAGCTCAAAAATATTATTGTTTGACAAAGAGAAATAACATCCATTTAAAATAGCTTCTAGTCTCTAGTTATAATTTTTACTTTTCCCTGAACATAATCAATTTTAATTAATACTAGAGATGTGCGCTGTTTATGAAAAAATATCAGTTAAAAAATCTTTTTTGGAAGAAGCTTCAGAACAGTGCGTAGCAACTTCTGCTTCTGCTTGGATTACAGACTGGGGCATCCACTGTGAGACTACTTACACAAAAGATGGATTTTGGACATATATCACTCAGATTGCCACGTGTTCACCTTGGATGTTTTGGATGTTTCTGAACAGTATTTTTCACTTCATGTGGGTTGCTGTATTACTCATGTGTCAGATGTATCAGGTATGAGAAAACCATTCACTATGATTCAATGCTAGTCTTGGAAATTTATTTAAGATTGTTTTCTAATAATCCATCTTTATATTTTTCTGCTTTATAAAACTTCTTTCTCATAACTTATTTGTGAGTGAGAGCTGAATGAAATATTGCCCATTTTTAAAGTGCTTACCATATGTGCCAAGTATTCCATTAGGGTGAGAGATACAAATAGAAAAACATGGGGAAGCTAGGGAGCACAATGAATAGAGCACTGACCCTGGAGTCAAGAGGACCTGAGTTCAGAACTTTTGAATTCCTTTGGGGAAAAAAAAACCAGGGTCAGCTAGGTGGTGCAGTGGATAGAGCACCAGCCCTGGAGTCAGGAGTACCTGAGTTCAAATCCAGCCTCAGACACTTAATAATTACCTGTGTGGCCTTGGGTAAGCCACTTAACCCCATTTGCAACTTAGAAAAAGAAAGAAATAAAAGAAAAAAAAAACAAACATGAAATTCAATTATTTGTATTTTAAATATTTCTCAACTTATATTTCATTTAATTTTTTTCAGTCAGTAGTGTCAAGAAATCATTTATCTTCAAATGCAAAGGCCATCACAACCTGGCTTTAACTTATCTTATTGATTGACTGATTGAAAGCTCTGCTTAAATGCTACTTCTAACAAGAAACATTCAAGTCCCCTTCCCCCTAGTTCTTCTGTACCCTTTCCCCAAAGGATATTTATTACTTATTTTGTCTGTATTATTTTCTGTGTACATAGGATGTAACCTCCTTAAGGTCAGATTATTTAGCTTTTGCTTCTTCTGCATCTAATCCAGTGCCTTCCCCATAGTAATTAAGCACTCAAAAAATGCTTGTTCAGTGATGAAAATTGTATTTAAAATATTCAGATGAATTATTAGCTTAATTTTTTCTGTCTCATAGATATCATGTTTAGGTATTACTACAAATGAAAGGATGAATGCCAGAAGATATAAGCACTTTAAAGTTACAACAACTTCTATTGAAAGCCCATTCAAGTAAGCAAATATTAATAGGTTTTGTATGTTTTCTTATTTTTTAGATATTTGTAAGGTTTCTTTTTGATTGTTTAGCAGATTTCCTACAGATAATTCAGATAATTTGGCATCTGGGAATTTATCTCTGAAGAGAAGTTAAAATTGTAACGTTGGAAATTTGCTTTTCTTTAAGAACATTTATTTTTGCCCATGTGATTGCAGAAATACTGCTAGCATTCTAGGTAAATTTCTTCTCATAATTAATTGCATTTAATTTAATGGTGCCTGATGGCAAAAGTAAATTCAAATTTTATGATCCTGTCAGTGACATAATTTTGGTGTTTAAATAAAAGTGAATGACTTCTTTTATGTCTTTGAGTGTTAACTGGGCTCTTTTCATTCAGATCTGCTTTGTTAGATTCCCATCTGCATCTTCCTTTAAATGAAAATTAAAAGCTGGCAAATCTAAAAAAGAAAAACTGGATAGGACTTCTCTTGTGAGAGAATTGATTGTGAAAATAAACTCACCTGTTTTGCAGATTTGTAGTTGAGAGTTTGAACTTCCATGTTCCCTTGTGCCTCTTACTGTTTATTTTCTTTGTTATTCTTTTAACTTTATACCAGGTGTAGGTATCTGTATATTTTGTCATATACATTTTCCCTAAATTTTAAAGAAATTTATTTCCTTCAGTTGCTAAAATATTTGTGATTTTTTTCATTATTGAGAGGATTTCCCCCAAGTCAGTCATTAAATAACCTGGGAAAGCTGTTACACAACTGTTTTTTGAAATAGCATTTGACACCTAATTATTAAAGAAATTTGCATTAAAAACCTTTTATGGCATTGTTATATGCCTATTAAACTAGGAAAACTAAGAAAAATTATAAAATTGAATTTTGTGGGTGAATTAATGGATTGGACTTATTCATTGTAAATTGATTTTTTTGTCTCTGTAAATTGATTTTTGTCTCTGTGAATATGAGTCGGATGACATTTAACAGCTAGATATACAGTGAATAGAGTACTGGACCTAGAGTCTGGAAGACCTGAATTCAAATTTGGCCTCAGATACTGGGCTAGTCACTTAACCTGTCTGCCTCAGTTTTCTCATCTTTAAAATAAGCTAGAGAAAGAAATGGCAAAACACAGCATTGTCTTTACCCAAGAAAACCCCAAATGGTCATGAAGAGTTGAACACAACTGAACCACTGAACAACAGAAAACATTTAGCAGTATAACACCAAGTTGTCCATTTTGGTGATCTATTTTTAGCAGTTGTTTTTTGATAGTTGGATCCTGAAAGAAGGAAAAAGGGTGGGGGGACTTAAAATTTTACATAAATTTCTTTATTTGCCATGCATTATCTCCCTTAAGATAACTCTTCTTTTACCAGGAGATTGAGACTTGGTTTTAAATAACTTATTCAACCTAGGGCTTCTGATTGTAAATCCAAGTGACTTTTCCATTGTACCCCATTGCCTCTCAGAATGGTGTGTAGCTCCATGCTGTCTAGTTTGAGAGTAACTGAAAGACCTGCCCAAAAATATTTTCTTAAAAAGCTCCTGTGTGGTGCGGTATTACCCTAACAGACATTTTGTGCTTTTGCTTCCTAGCCATGGATGTCTAAGAAACATTATAGACTTCTTTGAATTCCGATGCTGTGGCCTCTTTCGTCCTGTCATTGTGGACTGGACTAGACAGTATACAATAGAGTATGACCAAATTTCAGGATCTGGCTACCAGCTGGTGTAGCACCCCCTTTGTCCTGTGAGCGAGTCTTCTCTGAGTGACGCCTGGAAAGAGTGGCTGTCTGTTTCTTTCTCACTCGAATCCACACCCTTGGAACAATAGCATGCTCTGTGTGGGGCTAACCCTGAATCTTATGGCACCTTCTTTTGGTCAGCTTTATTAATAAAAGCAAGCGTGGACAGAACACACTGCCACTGCTGAAAACGGAGGAGAAAGACTTGCAGGACAGCACTCATCTTAGTGTGGGATTTCACCGCGTCCTCATCTTTTTGGTTTTCATTCTTGGAATACTCTACACAAGAAGCACCACTTGATTACAAAGTTGGCAGAGGCTACACAGATCAGAAATACTCGATTCAAGTGAAGCTGAGAGGTGTAGTAAAATACTGTGTTTGATGATGCAGGTTGATGTTAATAACATTGCGTTTAGTTCTAGGGCTGGGGTCTTAATTCACTTGAGTATTATGTACATTGAAAAATGTGCATTTGAAGACTGTGATGAAAATTATGTTGTTTTATTTGGGATCCACTGTAAGACTGCTATTTATGAATGAATGACACAAGAAAATAATGTTCACAAGAAACGTGCTGCATATGGTTTATTCCTGTCAGCTGATAAAAAGCTGATCTATCTATAGTACAGTGAAATAATTGTAAAAACTTTTTTCTGAGGTTGTGTGGTCTGATAATAACTTGCATGAGTACAGTAAGTCACTTTCCTTTGTTTAAGCTTAAAAGCCCTCACACAAGTGCATGATACGCCTCTGAATGTGTAGGTTAGAAGATATGATCTGATGACCTAAATAAATTGGAAGTGAATTTGATATGTTAAATATCATAGCAACAGTTTTCAAAATTATGTTACCTGAACACTGGAAATAATCCAAGTACCAAAACAAAACCGAAAAACCTAAGAAACAAAGGAAAGGTGATATTTTCAAGGAGAAACCATATAAGTAGAATCAAAGAAGTGAGTGAAAAAGCTCAGTGACCTAAAGAACTCACTTTCTTTCCTTTTAGTTCATTGTTGCAATATAAATTGTAGTCTTAATAATGAAATTCAGGGAAAAAAAAAAAAGATGATCCCTGCAGATAGCATGCGTGAATAACAGAAAACCTAGTGGTTCATTCTGATAACGATGGCTTGTCAGCAAGTGGAATTTAGCCCCCAAATATAGCTAAATGTTCACAATATGTTTTTAAAAATTTCTTTAAGCTATCTGGAAAAATTTCAGAAAGGCTTTTTACTGTTCAATGTGATGCACTGATCATTTTTGGTTACAGCATTTCATTATACTCATGGTGAACTTTAATTCACTGCTTTCTTAAATATTGTTTACAGAGTGAGACTTGGTTGAGTCCTCTGAAGTGCTGTAGCAAACCAGTGGTTCGAGAAACCTGTGAGAAGAAACAGGGGAGGGGTGGGAGGGGTGGGAGGCTGATAACAGATCCTAGACCCGTGTAAAGAATGTGTATCTGTATATAAATAATTTATCAAATAGTTTTCTCTTTGTGAGTGTGTGTGGTAGTCTATTTAAAATTGCTCATTTCATTTTATCCAACCAAAAAGAATAGGAAAATATCTAATGAGCTTCTAGTGATGTTCAGTATTGCTGTGAATAGGCATTATACCCCGCAAGTTCACTGCATGTCTTTATGCTTGGTAAAATTAGCATTCCCTGTAATATGGAAATTACAGGTATTAAAGCAATCTAGTGGTATTCCCGCCCCTTGCCTTAGGAAGAGGAGCAGTGAAATTGTAAATAGTTAATGTTCAGTATTTGGAAGTACCATTTTTTTCTCTAGTTGTTTTCTTTTTATCACAAAAATGCAACCTTAAAATCTGAAAGTTTTAATATTGGAAAACTGACATCTATATTTTATTTTTAGAAAGGGAAGAGAGAGAGAGGGGTGGCAACAGAGCTGTACCATTTTGTCATAGAAGGTCAAACAACTGGTGAATTTTAAAATTGTCTCTGCTATTTTTAATTATTCATTGGGGGAAAACCTCAGATAATTTTTTTAATTCAGAAGTTATTTATAAAATGCTAGAATTTATTATTTTAACTTTTTATATTTTGAGTCAAATCACATAAAGACTCAGTTGCAATTTTTACATTTTTATCAATGGTTGAGAAACAATGTATAAATGTAAGTGGTTTGATCAAATTTGGATGAGTATTGTTACCATGGTCTTTCTCTGTGGTACAATATTCCTTCTATATGTTTAAAAAAATAAAAAAGACTAGATGAGCTTGTATTTCAGAATAATAGAAATGTCCATTGAATTTACAAGTTTTACCTAGAAAAATATTCTGGTGTTAGGGCAAATGCTGAAATTTTATCTTTCATCTCACAGTAAATTGAGATCTGAAATCCTGAAATGGTCAGAAGGCCAAGAGTCAACTATGCAGCAGTGTACCGTCCATATGATTATTTTAGGGGCCTTATTTGTAGGAAACCCACTTCAGCAATTTTGTGTAAAATTGATCCAGACCAAGAATAGTTCAGATCAGCTGCACTGGACACAGTTAAGTGAGTAGGAGTTTAGTCAGTCTCAGCCCTGACTGTGTACCATTTCTTTGAAGGTTTTTATGTTCTTGTGCCCACCCAACTTAATTTGAAATATTAATGTGCACAATACTGCATCACTACATCTTAGCTATGGATATTTTGTTTTTCTATTTTGTTTATTTATAACTGTGCCAAGTATTATTTTACTACTGTCAGGATCTTGTTGTGTTATATTGTGGAACAAAAACCCTGTAAAATGTTTAATAAATTAGCTCTCCTTACATAAATTAAATCTGTCAGATTTTTGTAAATTATTAATCAAAATAAATATTGACTATTAAATATATGTTTGGTTTATGGTTTTATTATTAACCCCACTCCCCCCAATATGGTTTCTTCGACCAAGAAAATTATGGATCTAAAAGGACCAATGTGTAATTCTCATGTACACATATTTATGAAGAATAAATTTGTATATGAGGAATTTTGAATTGTTACCATTCAGGGAACCATTGGGTTCCATCCATGGGCCATTCAGGGCCCCTTACCAACCTCTCAATAATTAAGCTTTGGTTCAATGCATAGCTTTTTTCCAAAGGTGAAAATGGCTTATCCGGTTTCTTGAGAAAGTAATGCTCTTCCTTCCTTACCTTCCACTCCCCCCCCCAAAACCCCCAATGCATCTTGAGTCATAGGAACCTGATAGAAATAATGAAAGTGAAATTAAGATCTTCACCTATATATGGAAAGTATGTTCATGGACCAGCCAGGGGCCAGTGTCACTGGATCAAAGTGGCATTGAGGATGCAAGGTTTAAGACTTGAAAGAGGTGGGGGGGCTAGGTGGCACAGTGGAGTCAAGAGGACCTGAGTTCAAATACCTTGTCAACAGACACTTAATAATTATGTAGCTGTGAGACCCTGGGCAAGTCACTTAACCCTTTGCCTTGCAAAAAAAAAGGTAGGAGGAGTCTAGGTTATGAAGGGCTTTGAATGTTAAAGCATTTTGTATTTGTTCCTATAGACAATAAGAAACCCCTGGAATAGATGACATGACCAGACCCAAGTTTGAGGAAAATCATCTTGGTGGTTTAATGAGACTGTATTAGAGTAGGGAGAGACAAGAAGCAGGTAGAGGTGATCCAGCTTCTGAGTTTTGCAGGACTAAGTTCAAACAACGCAATAAGATTTCCTCCCAATTCTTATACCAGAATGACATTTCCTCACAGACAGAAATTGGACTAGACCCATAATTGAGTAGAAAGGGAATTAAATTAGTTCCAGAATTGAGTGGCAATAGTGTGATTCACTAAATCCCTTCTACCATTTGTTATTCTAATCCCCTCAAGTTTTAAACTTTAGCTAGGCAGATTCATTTTAAAGAAACTTCCATGAAACATGCCAATCCTCCACAAGTATTCTATTTCTGTGTTCAAGAATCCCCAAATTTAGCTAATTATAATTTTTTCATTCTTAATCTGCTTACCCTATGTCACTATGACCTCTGATCTCTCATGGGTCATCAGCTCTGGCCACACTCAATTCTAGTCTCAACTTCTCGGTGTACTAGCTCAGTTCTATGATCTGCTCTGGTTTCTGTTGCTCCAGAGTTGTCTTAGAGGGTCAGTCACCAAACTCCAATCCTAGACACCATCATTTGCATCCTTCACTACCTACTAGTGTTGCTGGAAGACACTAGGTCCATCATAAATTTCTATCTGGACCCTCACTATTGCAAGACAATCTAACCCCTCCCTCCCTCAATTGATTCTCTATCCCAAAGGTTATCTAAACCTTCCCTTCTTAAGCCTCCAATGCAACTCCCTTCCTGCTGCCCCCCATACCTTGTCAACTGAATAAAAAATTAGCCATCTACTGTGAACTTTCTGTATCATTTTATATCCCTCTGGCATCATCTCCCACTATCTACTCCTCTAATCTCCATGTGGCAGTGATCCTCAAGACCAACCTCTTATATAGATCTTTAATTTTATCCCCTTCTGTCTTCTCTAATGGATTGCTCCCAATATTCAGTCTCATCTTATCTACACTGCCCTTAAAAATGCCTACATCCTTAACTGCCACAAAATCCTGTACCCCACTAGCCATCACCTTTCCTCCTTTCTCAGCCCCCCTCTTGGGGGGACCAATCAATGCCTACATTCCCTTTCTTTTCATCCTCTTATAACCTCTCTTAAATATCTTCTATCTTCAAAAATTGAAATAAATATTCAACTGAAACCAAACTTTCCAAACATCAATGATATCTTAAACTATACACATTTTCTCAGTCCTCTTCCTTTATCTTATTTCACTGTTTATCTTCTCATCCTTGATAGACTTTCTCAGGGTTTTCACTGACCCTCTTGATTCTCCAACAGTATTTTGCATGCACACCCAGAAAATATGGATGTTCCTAAAAACTCAACCTTGGCCCTCTTTCCTCTTCTCTTTCCTTTCCCTTGATCTTATCAGCCATCATGATATTTAACATCTTTTGCAGAGTGGACTCCCAGATCTAAAACCAAGCCTTCTCTTTTGCTCAAGACTCGTATTACCATCTTACTATTAGACAAATTGAATTAGATCTCAAACTCAACCTCTCTAAAACAGAATTACCTTTTCCCAAATCCCATGCCTCTTCCAAACTTCACATTTACTACATTGGATATCGCCAATTCTCATCCTTACACATCAATTTCTCCCACAAAATCTATGCTCTAGCATTCTGTTTCATTTGTATTACTAACCCAAGCTGTCTCCCATCTCTGTACTGTCTTCTCTCCTTGAACTGTTCTCCATGCTCACATCTGGCTCATAGAATCTCCATCTTCTTTCAGCTCAACTGCCACCTTTTGCGCGTCTTTTATAGTTTCCTTCAATGCTACTGTTTTCCTCATATACTCCACATGTTGTCTTGTTTAGATTAATGGTACATCATGCCTCTCCTATCCAATGCCATGGGAAATCTTGAAATCTAGTCCACACCAAGACATGATGATCTTTTAAATTCCATTATCTGCAGAATCATAAATTGCATTCTATGAAATCTGGATTCATTTTGATAATGGGATGGGGTCAGTTGCATCTCCTCCCAGTCACCCCCCCCCCCCCAGAAATATAGCAATGCATTTAGAAAAAATAGCTGAAGATCAGAAGCGATAAGAAACTTTATTTAAAGAGCAAAAGTTCTTAAAAAAAATCTAATCAAACATTACATAGTTGAAATCAGAGTAAATAGTACTTAAAAGAGTAAATACTAAAGCAGAAAGATTCAATTCAAAACTTTCTTCCTACAAGTTAGTGTCTCCAAATATATAGTAACAAACAGCACACATATGCTGGTATTGTTGGTATAATTTTCACAGTAGTTTACTATTAAGAAATTCTCTGTGCCTGATACAAAGTCTTCAGTGCATGGTGCTGCAGTTCTCACGGTCTTAGATGTCTCAGCCTTTACTGTGCGTGGACTAGTGCTCCTGCTCCCTGGCCATAACCAAAACCCTTTGGTCCAAAGTTCTTTGCGTAGCAACCTATGAGAGACAGTAACCAAGAAAGAAACCCATTAATTTTGTTAGAATTGGGTGTGCTTTTCCCAGGTCTCAGTTTGATTGAGGCAATGTCAATAAGGCTAGATTAAGACTTTGTTCTTAGAGAAGGCCACGACATCGGAGGTGATGCTGTAGCATGCAAGTGATTTGGATCTGAGTGAGGGGGTACTGTGCAGTCACCAGCCTCACTTTCTCCTTTAGAGCCATCTGGGTTCAGTAGATAGTTATGTATCAGGATACCTGGAGATGATTCTAGATGCAGAGAGATCTTGACCTTTAAGATCTTTCCCAGGTCTCAGACTGACTAAGGCAATGCTATTCAGTGATTAAGGGTGGGTAAGAGAGAAGAGGCAATGAAGTCATGACCTCCAAAAGAAAAAAATAAGTTGGGAGGGTAAGACCCTCAGGGTTTCTCAGTTATTAAGGTAGGTAAGGAAGAAAAGAGGAGACTCTTTTGCATATGAAACCCAAAAAGTCAATCTGGGAGGGGAAGACCTTCAGGGTTTTTTTGGCCAAAAAGAGAAACAATTTATTTATATTCACTCTGAACCAATCAGGGCCCAAATAGTGACCAGGTGGGCTTATAAGGCTAGGCCAGAATTGAGACAAAGCATGGTCTCTTAACCTAATCAAAAACAAAAATTAAGACCCTCAAGAGTGTCTGACCAAAATAGGAACAATTGCTATTTACATTCATCCTGAGTCAAACAGGGATCAAATAAGGACCAAGTGGAGGACCTATTGTTGGTCAATCTATGAGAGCCAGTTTGAGGGAAAAGACAAGTAGGTTAATAAAATAAGATCTGTGATAAAGATCATATCGGGTAAGTTGGAAAATACATATGTATGTGTGTGTATATGTTTAAAACATGTTTCTATAAGTATATACATATATCTGTATATGGATACAGATAGTATACATGGGTATATAATTAAATTCAATATTATGATTCCATGTATATCAAATAATAAATAATTGTACATAATTACATACATATTTTCAAACTATTTAAAAGGTGAAATAGGAAGAAGCAGCTCACTTGATGTAGATTAGGTTATCTGCCTAAAGACTCTTTGAGGCATGTGTTTTCATAGGACTAATTCCATAACTTACACCTCACTTTCTCAGAATGTCATCCCTGGCCATTTAGCAATGATCCTATTTGGAACTGAGGCCAGGCTCATTTTTCCATAGCATTCTAGAAGGCAAACATATCCCATAATTTTTCAGTTAAAGGGAGAACCTGTGTGGAATATTTGTCTAACAGAGTAACAGCAATTAATCAATGAATAAGCAATAAGAAGCATTTCCTCTCTTTACCTTTGCAATAGATTTCCCCTTCTTTCTCTGTCAGTGTGGTTGACTCAAGGCTCTTTCCACATTTGGCACAGCGGAAACAATTCTTGTGCCAAGGCTAGAAAAGATAAAAAAAAAAAGTCATCCAAGTGAGAAGCCTGCCGCATCAGATATAGCCATACGTTTTATGCCAGAAGACTTTGATCCATAAAATAAACTACATGGTATTTACAAGGGAAACCAATTCTTGTGAAATTTAGTTATCAAAACTGAAAAACTAAATTCTTGATCTCATGTTAAAGACCCCCAATTCTTGGGGTTAAGAAGATTCGATTCCAGTCTTAGATATTTTCTAGCTATGTGCCTATGTAACAAAGTTAATCTTTCTCAGCCTCAGTTTTTTTCATCTGCAAAATGAGAAAAGTGAAGAAAGCATTCATTGCACAAGGTTGTTAGGAGGGTCAAATAAGGTAACACAGGTAAAGCACTTTGCAAACCTTAAAGTATTATAAATGCTAGCTAAAATAATTATTTAATAAACAATATAATATAGAAGAACTCTCTCCCTACCCTTTCTTTCTCTCCCTCTGCCTTTCCTTCCCTTTCATCAAGATTAAGTGACTTGCCCAGGGTCACTCAGCTAGCAAGTGTCCAAGTATAGAAAAAAAATTTCCATATAGACCATCTCTGATCAACAATATTCAAAATCAGTGCAGGAAAAAGATAAATTAGACAAAGACTTACCTTTCCTGCTCCTATTACTTTTTCAGCTGCATACACTGAATCCCCACATCTGGAACACTTCTCAGCTCCTCCAAATTTCTGGGCAAATTTGGAAGTATTTGGATTTGTTGTGGGCCTGTGAGGCTGCACACTTAAGAAAGTGAAGGGGGGAAAAAATCAGGTAAGATTTCCCAAAAGGCACCATACAAACTATGCAAAGAAGGTGATTAAAGTATTATTACTCTTTGACTCAAATATTTCATTGTTAGTTAGATACCCCAAGGAATTCAATTATAAAGAGAATGGCTTTATATTTTCCATAATATTTATAGCATTTTTTTCTAGTAGCAAAGAACTGAAACAAAGTGGATGTTCATCAATTGGGGAATGGCTAAACAAATTGTGGTATGTGAATGAAATAGAATATTACAGCTTATAAGACACAATGAAATTTATGATCAACACTGAAAAGTATGTAAAGACAAAATAGTAAAGTAGGCAGAACTAGGAATATTCATGTACAACAGTGTAAATGGAAATTTTGAAAAATAACAAAACAATGGAAACTAAATACTGTGAAGTAATGTCCAAGTTTGGTCCCCAAAAAGACATATGAGCAGTCACTCTCGTTATTTTAGCAAAAGAGGGAGACCATGGGTGCTGAACTTTGCCTGTGATGCCAACAGGTTTAATGTATTGGTTTTACTGAACTGTAGTGTTTTTTTTTTAAATTAATTCTCTGCTTTTTAAAGGATGGATCTCTGGGAGGGGATATGTTGCAAAGTGTGATTGACATAAAAAAGATAAGAATACTTTTTTTTTTTTTTTTTTAGTTTTTGCAAGGCAATGGGGTTAAGTGGCTTGCCCAGGGCCACACAGCTATGTAATTATTAAGTGTCTGAGGCCGCATTTGAACTCAGGTCCTCCTGACTCCACTTTGCCACCTAGCTGCCCTAAACATATTTCTTTATTAGTTATCACACAAAAAAAAATTAATAAGTATTCTTCAATTTATCCTCAGAGTTTCAGTTTTCTCTCTGGAGGTAGATAGCATTTTTCCCCCATCCCTTTGAAATAATGATTAAGTTCAAATTTTAAAAATTGACATTTGTAGAAAATGTAAACAAAGAAATCTATTATTTAAACCTTAAGTCAATCTTTTCTGTAAACCAATGCTAACTAGGCTTTATAGTCCAAAACCAGTGACAACTTAAGTTTTTTAGCTTGTTACAAAAGTAACTGTGTATCCTGTACAACTTACAAGCAAATTCCATCTTTAAAAGGAAGGATAAGGAGGAGTCCATATGATTGTGAGGAATTCCGCAGGCAGTTATGGAAACAAAACAACTGGTTCAAGCATTGTATTGTTTGTCATTTGTAACTCCTAAGATAGTGCCTTAACTTTTGTTTTATTTGGAATTTTTTTTTTTTTTTACACTGGATCACCTTCCAAATGATACTGACATAAAAAAAAAGGTGTCCCTTCATGTCTGATTTCCAGGGATTGCTAAAAACAATGAAAGCAAATTTAAACCACTCAGGAAACTTCTAACACTTGTAAAAAGGATTTCCTCAGGGTGAACAAAAATAGAATCCATATGGTGGGGAATGCAAATAAAGGGGATACAGTTTGGGGGGTGGGGAAGGAATCATGTATTGAAGGTTCAAAGAAAAAATCTAAGCCTATTGTTCATGAAACTTGAGGATTCCATTCCTCTTTGAAAGTTTGTTAAAGCAGCTTGACTAAAATGAGTTTAGACTATACCTTATTTCTAAGCAAGTTTGTTTTTGAATTTGCTAGCTAAAATATAAACTAATTATAGAGTTTCAAATTAGGCAAAGCTTAGACAATTTTCAACCCTATTTTCTTTATATAAAACCTCTCAATATCCCAGGGAATTCTCTTAGACAACGTAATTTGTCTAAGTTAAGCATTGGCAGAGAAATGTTCCACATCTGGAAGCTTCCCTATACTAATAAAATCTCAGCAACTAAGTAACAACAAAAATAACTTAGAATATTGACCTGGGTTCTATGTAAGGAAAATTCGCAATTTCACATACAATCCCCTTCTATACCACATATATATGGGAAATGTATTGTTAAAGTTTTTTTTTTTTTTTTTAATTCTGATGATCTGCCAAGCATGGCAGGCCTGGATTGGCTGTGATCTGCCCTGGTGAGTAGCCTTAAGTTATCATGTAGTCTTCCTACCACCACAACTAAGTCACCAACTAGTTTGAATGGAAATGTAGGGTCGGATTTAGTTTTCATTATGAGTGAAGAATTAAACAAATAATCTAAAAACCTTAGTTCAACATAGGAGTAGTTGAGATATGGAGAGAGAACCCAAAAGAAGGGCCTTCTAGGCCTTACTCAACGATTATGTAATAACAATGACAATGTTGAATCAACTGTCAAACTTTGCAGAAAAATTCCTGGAAAAAAACCTAAAGAAATGGTTGAGCTGTGTCTCCTTAGGAGAGAGAAGGACATTCTATAAGCAAGGGAAGAGAAGCAGGTGTTCAGGAGACACACTGGGAAGACAGGCCGAACTAGAACAAAAGAACCCCATCAGAGGAGTGTTTAGTTTTGGATAGATAAGCCAAAAAAGGTCAGACTCCGAAGAGTCAATCCTTTCCCACAAAGGGTTGGAGCTTTTTTGATTTTATTTTAAATAAAGAGATGGGTAATATCTATGAGAATAGGGTCAGAATTCAACCAACTGATAGATGAATCAAATTTAAAGAGTCAAATTTAATCTGCACTCAAAGGGAAAAGAAAAACTTAGAATTGAAATGACTAGGTTATAAAGCGGAAAAGAATCCAAGTGCCATTGTAAACAATGAAGTGAATGAGTAAAATTAGTTAACAAAACAATCTCCTAACACTTGAAGGGATGTATACATCCTTTAGAGAAACTGTAGGAACCTATATATTCTCTTCAAGGCTTTCAATATACTTGGTGGAGAGGCAGTGAGGTGATACAATGGTCAAAGTATCGATCCTGGAATCAGAAAGACTTGGGTCAAATCTTGTTTCAGACATTCATTAACTGTGTGTCCCTGGGCTGTTGATTTAACCCTGTTTGCCACAGTTTCTCATTTGTAAAATGAGTTGGAGAAAAAAAACGGCAAACTACTTTGGTGCCTTTACCAAGAAAACCCAAATTGGGTCATATATGGCTGAAATGACTGAATAACAATATATACTGCAACAGTAGTCATACCGGCCTATTTGCTGTCTCTTCCCAATGATGTCCTATCTTCTATCTATTTACATTTTCATTGACTGCCCCCCCCCCCCAATTTAGAATGCTCTCCCTGTCCCCATCTTGGAATCTCTAGGTCCCTTTAAGTCCCATCTAAAGTGATACTTTTTATTTATAGGAAGCTTTCCTTGATTCTCCCCCAACCCTCCTAATGCATTTCCTTTCAAAACTACTTTGAATTCATCTTGTATATTTGGGATATGTATTACTTGAGGACAGAGGTTGATTTTGCTTTTTCTTTATATTCCCAGGGCCTGGAACATCATCAACATTTAATAAATCCTTGTTGATTGAATGTCTGAAGAGGTTAAATGCATGTAACTTATAAATACAGAAGTTTTAAAAACATGTATGAAACTCTTAAATGTTCATTCCTTGAACATCCATTTTCAGAATTCACTTCTGAAGACCATACAACTTCCAACTTACTTCTCAGGCTTGATGCCCAGCCTCTCTCCTCTGTCCATGTTAAGAGTGCCTGCTCCTTGGCCATAGCCATACCCTTTGGGTCCATACTTCTTTCCATAGCAGGATTTGCAGTAGACCTCATCATCATGAATTGCCACAGTGGTGCTGTCTAAATTTTTCCTGCAAACCACTAGAGAGGAAAAGAAATGATACTTGAGGAAAAATGTCCCAAAGGCACTCATTTTTCTTAGAACAATGACAGTACACACAATTAGTTACAAATGTCAAAAGGCACTCTTCCTAGCATGCTATGAAGTCACTGTGTCATGTCCCTAAGCCAGGGAATGGCAACAGAACTGGGGGAAAATAAAGAGAGGACTCTATTCTATTCCTTTCATTTTTAAATCATGGAAATTCAGAGTTCAGTTGGAGTAGCCTTGGGCTTTAACCAGACCTAGAAACTTTGGCATTCCAAGATATTTAAGTTAGAAACATGGCCAGCCTTCACATATATGACTGCTTCTCACCATTCTATATCCTCATCCCACAAGTTTCTACAGGATGATCTAGCGGAAGACATGTCTCACCTAGAGGGAGGAGAGATCTGGGTTTGAATCCTTAGATACTTGCTAGCTCTATTACTATGTTCAAGTCACTTAACTGCTGTGAACCTCAACTGCCTTACCTGTAAAATGGTGATAACACCTCGTCTTCACAGTGTTGGTGTAAGAATCAAGTGAGACAATGAATGCAATAAGCTTTGCCATATGAAAATCAACTGGAATGTGTATGTCCCTAAACCTGTATTTCATCAGTAGGAGATATTCTTGGTGAAGAGCTTCCCAGTCCCAAAGCAGACCACTCATTACTCTATACCTTGTAGTTTCAGATCAGAGTTTCTTAATCTTTACACATGTCTTTGTACCCCTTGGGTGAAGCCTCTGGACACCTTCTCAAAGTAAAAAATTTTAAATGCATAAAATAAGTTATAAAGGATTACAAAGGGAATCAAAGATATTGAAAATACAAATGTCAAAATATTTTTCTCCTTGCTTCAAGTTCAGTGACCCCAGGTTAGGAACCAATGAGTTAAAGAATTGTTTAGAGTACCTGAGTGGCTAAGTGACTGGGCAAATAGTTAAAATATGTCTCAAAGGTAAGACTTAAACCAAAATCTCTCTGATTCCAAAAACAGGCCATGATCCATTTCAGCACAATGACTTTCATAATAATCATTACCTCATGAATGATAAAGTCATAGCTTGGCATGAACCAAAAGGATTAAGAGCTTTCTCTACTCCCTCCCTACAGTCTTCCCTTTCCCAAATACATTACTAGAATTAGGATTTCACTTTGCCTCTCTTCCATCATCCACCAGCACAGATTAGAATTCTGTCAGTAGATGTTTAAGGAGAATTAGCTGACATCTGGGAGACAATTGGCATTTGACTTCAACATCTCTGGGACTGTTTCTTATCTATAAAATGAGAGGTCTCTAGTCCCTTCCAATTCTACTCATCTCCCTCTTAGCTACAAGACAATATTAAACTTCTTGTAGTACACTGGAGGGCAACTGCTCTGATTGGTTCCTTGCCAAAGACATCTGTATCCCTTACACAAAACCAACACCCCTTTCTCTCACTATTATCACCATCCTTCTAACCAAGTTCGAGAAAGGTATTGAGAACTGGGACCATAAAATATCTAGCAACCAAAATAATAGTTGAGTAGAAAAGAGGCTTCTTACCCATGACCCATCCTGTTGGAACTAAAACTAAATTACAGTAGATGGGATGCTTCTATAATTACAGGCTAAAGAGTTCTGAAATTGTTTTGGTGGAAATGATGCTCGATATTCTTTGGCAGCCTGTACATGAGATAGAAACATCACTTACAAATGGGCAACCGGTGTATAAAATGACATATGGTAACTGCCCAAGAGCTGAAAAAAATCTGACTCATGGTCTAATAAGCAATGTTGCCTTAAAGTTCAATGGTTCATGCAGTGTTTACTGAACTGAATTGATGTGATAACATAAGGGAAAGGGCTGCATAATCTATCTTTGGCAGCACAAATTACTGGTAAAAATAGCAACTAAAAAAAAAGCCATATCTTTTAAAGAGCTGAGCTTTTCATTTTGGTGAAGTCTAGTGAGTTCAGAATGTAGGGAACCCCAAGTATGGAAAACCCTTCCCATCATGCAGATCTATATTTAATTCAGATAAATCTGTAGAAGTCCCAGAATTTCCCAAGACTCGGGAAGTTGAGTCCTGCCCATGGTTATCTAGTGAAGTTTGTTCATTTTTTCCCCATGGGATTTTCTTGGCAAAGATATTAGAGTGGATTGCTATTTCCTTCTGTCAGCCCTCCATCAATGGGCCATGGAAAGCTTAAGCAGTACAGTGAAAAGAGATCTTGATTCAGAAGTCCTCTGAATACTAGACCCCCTCTATTTGCAATCTTGTGATTCTGGGAAGTCGCTTATCTTTTCTGGGTCTCAGAGATATTTTATCTGTAAAATCAAAGAACTGGACCAGATCCTTTCTAAGTCTAGGGTAGTGTTTAATCCTATGGTGCCTTTCACTGTGTCAGCTAGGGATGGCTGAATCACCCAGGTGGCCAGTGGAGCGAGAATGCCAGACCTGGAGGCAGGAGGACCAGAGATCGAACCTGTCCTCTGACTATTCCTAGCTGTGTGACCCAGGGCCAGTGAGTTGGCTTTCTGCCTCAGTTCCCTCATCTGTAAAATGTGGACGATAATAACAACATCAACTCCCCAAGAGTGTTGGGAATATCAAATAAGATAATTTTTGCAAAGTGCCCTACTATCATTAGGGGCAACTAGATGGTACAGCTAATAGAGTGCTAAGTTCGAATCTGGCCTCCAACACTTACTAGCTGTGTGACCCTAGGCAAGTTACTTAATCTCTATGTGCCTCAATTTCCTCATCAGGTAAAATAAGCTACAGAAGGAAATGGCGATCTACTCTAATATCTTTGTGGGAGGGGATCATGGAGTTATGGAGAGTTATGAAGTAAAGAAGGACAGAAAAACAGCAATGCAGGTTTTCTTGGCTTTGTGTCCAGCTCACTACTCACTGAGACATGCTTCCTCTTGAGTACAGGACTATATCTTGTTTCATCTTTGTATTTCTAGTTCATCACATTTAATAATTAGGTATTTAAGAAAGCTTGAACTGAATATATTTATATATGAATTTACAAAAAAACACATATATATACATTTGTGAATGTATATTAATATACACACACATTTTTGCCAAATTTTTATTTGATATATATTCACATATCTGACTTATATTCACACATATATGTGCATATACTTATATACCCATAGAAGTCTGATTTTTAGTACTCCAAGGTCAGATTTCTTCAAAATGTCACCATTTCAGAGACAAATAGAATCTCAAATTAACAGAAAAAGCCAGTAATTGTGGACCAAGTACAATCTCACACATAGTAGCTCCTTAAATGTTATTGTACTAAAAGTAATGGTTGCACAGCTGGGTCCCATTTAATGTGAATAATGATTCCTGCAAAGTAGCCAAATATAGTTGAATTTACACTATTCAAAAATTATAATTATTTTAAAAATGGCAATTGGTTCCAGTCCAATGGAAACACGCAGTCCAAATAGAGACAGAGCTGTACAAAGGAAGTACCCGGCTAAACACAACTGTGTCAAGGTCAAGGCCCGGTGATTTCATGGGATGAGAACTTCCTTTCAGTATAGGTCACAAGGCTCATCAAAGTGTTGGTCTTTAGAGTTGCCTGAAGCTGTGAGTCTAAACTGTGATCATAGCAACAAGAGGCAGGCTTTGAACCTGGCATCTTCCTGAAGCCAACTAGAATGCTCTACCCACTGCTAGAAAGAAGATGTGATATTTAAAAAAGTGGACCTTTTCAGGGCATTTTTGTAAAAAAAAAAAAAAACTTCTTAACTTACATATTTTAATTGACTCACTAAAGCTTCTGGAAGTAATGACTTTTTTATTGAGGAAATAAATGTTCTGCAAATTCATTTTTTCTTTCAAAAGTACCACTAATTCCAATCTGCAGAGAGAAATTGTAGCTATGACAAAGAGATGGGCAGTAGTGAGAATTTTCTGGAAGACCAAAGCCTTCAGTCTAATTGTGCCCAAAACATTGAATTTAGAAAAGCTTCCAGCCAATCCAATGAGGTAGGGCCAGTCAGGGAGAGATTTATAAGTCTTTTATTGAGTAACTTAAGAATCATGAGTTTGAAAAAAACAGCTAAATCTTGGTTTCAATCTTTTTCCTTATTTCTCTTCCTAACTAAATACTTCAGAATAATTTCTTTTTAACTAAAGAAAAAAGATCTTGAAATTGGATCAAATCTTTCCTAACCTCAGGAATTTAAAACTTTATTTAAACAAATGAGATGTTTTCTTCTCCTCTTTAAAAATGCAGCTAAATTACTATTTAATTGACAGTTAGGCTTAATTGATATTTTTTAATCCCTGGAATTTATGATGTCATTGGTACGGGGAACTCTTGGAGTGAAAATTACCTCTATCCATTTCAGATTGGTACTTTTTCTGGAAACCTATTCTTGGGGGTGGGCACCAAGAATATAAGGGACTAATAAATGATTCCATATATATGTCTGAGACATATTGCACTCAGATCTTTCTGATTCCAAAGCTAGCTCTCTATTCACTATACCATACAATCAATTACTAAATATTTTTAAGGACTTGCTTATATATATTTGCTACTATGCTAATTACTAGAGAAAGAATAAGGGGTACAAGATATTCCCTGCCCCCAAGGAGCTTACAGTCTAATGGAAAGAACAATATACAAAGGAAGCTATATATAGGATTAAAAGGAATTAATTAACAAAGAGAAGGCAGTAGAATTAAGAGGGGTTGGCTTCCCACAGAAGGTGAGCTTTTGCATTGGCACTTAAAGTCAAGAAGGTTGATAGTTGGCGCAGAAGAGGGAGAGTGTTCCAGGAATGAGGGACAGCCAAAGAGAAGAAAAGTGAACATCTAATCTACTGGGTTTTTTTTTTCATTAATCTTTACTATCTTTATAGTACAGGAAAATTACTGTACAATTTGTTTATAAATATCGTTTACCATGCTGCTTGTATGGCACCCATTTCTCAAAGTATCTGGATATCCTTCAAGGTTCAACTCAAATGGCACCTCCTCCTTGAAGCTTTCTCCAATGCCCCGAGTTACTGTCTTCTCACTCCTCATTTTAGGTTTTGACTTAGCGGTGCACATATGGCATCCCCCCAAAATATAAGCTTCTTGAGGGCAAGAGCAGTTTCATTTTTGTCTTCAGCAACAAGCATGGATCTAACTCATAAATGGGCACTTAATATAAGCACTCCATTGAGACAGACAGCACAATTAAAGAGATAAGAGGAAAGAAATGCACAGAAATAAACAGAAAGTAGGGAGAGACAAAAAGAAAGTGGAGGAGGGGGAGAGAGGGAGAGAAATTGCATGTCTATCTGTGCTTCCCTCCCATAGTTAAAGCTTGATAGCTGTAGAAGTAGTCATGCTTTGAGAGATTTGTGCCAGCAGAGGGTACAAGCTTTTTTATGTCCTACCAAGCTAGAAATGGAAGGGATGGGACTGCACAGACTATCATGTCTAGCTTAGAGGCTTCAAGAATGGACTGTGGGCGGCTAGGTGGCGCAGTGGATAAAGCACCGGCCCTGGAGTCAGGAGTACCTGGGTTCAAATCCGGGCTCAGACACTTAATAATTCCCTAGCTGTGTGGCCTTGGGCAAGCCACTTAACCCTATTTGCCTTGCAAAAACCTAAAAAAAAAAAAAAAAAAAAAGAATGGACTGTGGACAGACTATCATGCCCAGCTTAGAGGCTTCAGGGATAGAACTGTGGACAGACTGTCATGTCTAGCTTAGAGGCAGTCAAAGAAATGGTTGAGAGACCACTGGATTGGAAGTCAGGAAGATCCTAATTCAAATCTCACCCCAAAAACTCTTAATAGCTGTAGGATCCTGGACAAATCATTTAACCTCTGTCTGCCTCAGTTTCCTCTTCTTTAAAATGGGATTCACTTACCTCCCAGAATGGTTATATAAGGCTTAAAACAAGGGGGGGAAAGGATCATTAAAAAAAAAAATAATACCAGGGCAGCTAGAGCACTGGCCCTGGAGTGAGGGGGACCTGAGTTCAAATCTGGCCTCAGACACTTAATAATTGCATAGCTATGTGACTTTGGGCAAGTCATTTAACCCCATTGCCTTAAATATTTTTTTTAAATAAAATATTTACCTAGCTTGATGCAGTAGAAAGAGATATCAGATTGAATCAAAAGAAATGAGTTCAAAAAAAGACTATCAGTGCTAGGATGACCTTGGATAAGTTGCTTAATTTTGAAGGTGAACAAAATGGATTTTAGAGTCTCTTTCAGCTTGAAATGTAAGTTTGCTTCAATCTGGACTTCAGCCCCTTTTCCCCTAAATTTAGGAAAGTTAGATAGAAGATACCTACAACTCCTTCTATCTTTGTCTAGTAGAAAGAGAGCATTGGATGGTCTAAGGACAAAAATTCAAAACCTGGTTCTGCTGTTTACACCCTATGATCCTAGGCAGATCATTAGCAACTACCCCCCCCCCTTTGTCTACAAAATGAGGCAGATGAGCAGGTTTGACCTCAAAGGTCCCTTCCAGGTCAAAGTCTAAATCTATGATCCGATGAGAGTATTTGTATTCAGCAGGCCTGGAAGGAGTCAGGAAATCATATCTCTGAATAAGAGGGGATAGGAAAAGGAGCTGTGTTTTCATTGGAAGAAGGATCTACCAGTTGTGGAAGCTCCATCCACTACTAAGGCAGCTGGTCTTTAAGTTGGTGTATTTAAAGCACTAAGTGCTAGTCAGAGAGCCGAGACAAACACTGTTCTTGCCCTCGAGAAGCTCCCATCCTAGTAGAGAAAATTGAGGTCAATAACTGTATCTTTATATGGCTAGAAATAAATACACATAAAACTGTGAGAGTGTGTGTGTGTGTGTGTGTGTGTGTGTGTGTGTGTGTGTGAGAGAGAGAGAGAGAGAGAGAGAGAGAGAGAGAGAGAGAGAGAGAGAGATACAGAGAATATAAGTAAATAGAAGGGCTGTCTCAGAGGGAGGCTAGATGGGAAAGACCTCTTGAAGAAGGCAGGACCTGAGCTAAGGTAGGATTCAAAGTCAGAAAGACCTGAGCTTGAACCCTTCACACTATTCCTCATATGACTGGCCCCCTAACAAATAAGGTCACATGAGGGTAAGGTTACTTACTGCACAGAAAACAACATCTGTGGAAGCTTCTTCCGTCACACTGTACTTCCTCAGCATGGTACACCGTTCTTCCACAGGCCCCACATTTGTTACCACCTCCCCAGTTGGGCATTTTGACTAGAGATGGAAAAAAAAAAGAACATATCTATAATATCTTTAGAGCTAGGTATTAACAAAAACAGACAAATGTAACAGAAATCTCAAATAACAGAAGATAACTGGAGACTTAACTTTGCTTAGAAAGTAATATTACCCTTCAAAATAACCTCATCTTTTCTCATCTGAGGTTGCCAGATCATTTCAGAGGAGTTTGGTTTGTTATACAAGACTGTTTCTCCATGACAAAGAATTTTGTTCAGTGGAACAGTCTAGATCTCCAGGTAGGAAATTTCAACTACTCCCCAGGAATTCCTTCCTGGCCAAGGAAAGTAGGGGTTGCGAACAGGGGTCATCTACCATTCAGCCCTCAAGCTAAAACTTGAGAATCATGGGGCTAGTTGGGAGAAAGAGCTTTGGGTTAGGTTTAATGACTTGTAGCAGATCCAAATTCATTCCATTTATTGAAAAAATGCTATCACAAATTTCATAGGGGAAGCAGAGACCATCACACTGTCGTTCAAAAAGCACAGCTATTATTTGTTGGCTCAAAATTTAAAGTAATCATATCAAGTGTTAAATCTGTGACTAGTCCACTTGTACACACAAAGGTTTTACTTTAACTACAATAAACACCCGTCCAGATGGAGATAATTTAAGTTTCTATGCTTCACTAATCTGGGGTATTTTTTCCCGGATGGAAGTCAAGAAATGGCGCCAACATCAGGGCTTTGTCCCTCTTAATGCCTGTCAGGATGAATGCAGAGTCCAGAATTTACCTCATAATCATTGTGAAGAGTTCAGGATGGTCCTTGAACAAAAGCCTGAAGTTACCAAGAGGGTGGAAGCCCAAATTCTCAGCCACCTTTGCATGAGCCAATGTTCATGATCCTCCCTTCCCACATGTCCTCAGGCAAAATAAAAGGGCTCTACTTCATAACAATCAGCATCCAGACATATGGACACATACAACGCAGATAATACACCAAGTCAGATTTACTTATAATCACAATAATCTGTTGTTGAAAACAAAATGAAAAACCAATTCCCTCCCTTAGAAATGAGCTCCAGCATGGTCAAAAAAGAAGTCAGTCTTTGTGTTTGTTTGATCGATTGTTTGACATGTTTGGCTTTGGCAATTCTTCAAGACTCGGCTCAAATCCCAATATTTTCAAGAGGCTCTTCTTAGTCCCTTCCTCCCCCAATCACCATCACATCAATAATAACTTCCCCTCAGGGATTGCCTCCCATTTACCTCTTTAGTCTTTTACATGTTGTCTGTCCTATTAAAATATCAGTTTCTTGAGGGCAGGGAACTTCTCCTGGTCTTTCTTCCTATTCTTAGTGCCAAGGCACAGTGCTTAGCATATAGTAAGCCCTTAATAAATGATTGATTGTGTTCTCTTGAACAGTTGACTGACAGAGGCCCACAGAAATCTATTTGCTATGTCATCAATCTAAAAGGCAGCTTAATCACTACAGAAAAAGATGGTATGAGTGCCCAGGGGATTCTTAACCTTTTTGTTTCTTGTGCCAGTCTCGGGCAGTCTGGTAAAGGCTATGAACCTTTCTAAAAATACTTTAAAATGCATAAAACAAAAATGTAGGGTTACAAAGGAAGCCAATTATACTGAAAAATAATTTTATATGTATGTGGATAAACAAAGACATACATGTTTTAACTTTCACAGAGCCCTTAGTAAGAAACCAGCTTTAAAGGGATTTCTTAACACTTTTTTTGACTAGGTAAGATTACATCAGATGTCAGTGCTACCAATAGAAATAAAAGAAGAGTCTTCTATTCCAGATAATGTAGCGAGTGAACTTCAGCCCACTATCCTAACTAGTAAAGATTAGCTTAGTATGATCTGTAGTCATTCTTATAGCACATAATAGCACGCATTAGCTTTAAGGTCAGCCTTCTCCTGGGAAAGGATCATCAAATTAGTCCAGGAAGTTGAGTTCAGATTACAGCATTCCCTTCCTGCTTAAACAATCCTGTTTGATTTGATATTTGTCAATGTGGTAGATTCCTAGGTTAGTATTTTTCATACTCATTCACCAGTAATTTTAGTACAGAAGCAGGACAAAACAGATGATTTTCAAAATTCAGAAACAGCTGACATTCCATTGTTACATAAGCAACAATACACCAAATGTCTAAAAACATGAAGTTAAATTTCAAAGTTTTATTTATTCTTTCAGTACTACAAATCACTCTTACTTTCCTCATAAGACAGGTGCCCTATTGTTGAAACTTGGAATGAAACTCGATCCTGATTGTAAATGGCAAGATACAAATAATACTTGGGCTTTTCAGCCAGGACTGGGAACACTACAGCTATTTAGTTAGGCGTATTATCCATGATTGTAATCAGGTGTTCAGTCCTCAAGGACTCACTTCAAGGTCACCACCACCCTTCAAAATCCTTTGACTGATGGAGCTCTGCCAACAATTATTAGGATTCTTCAAGTTCATTCAGCAGGCAAACTGTCAGGTCAGGTGAGTAGGTGTCTACATTCAAAGCACTTGCAGAAAAGGGACACTTGGAAATAGATGAAAAATCCCAACAGTTCAGAGAGACTTCCCAAGTTTTATATGCTTACCTAGGCATCTCTCACTAGAGGGTCTTGAAGGAATGTCAAAGCTGTCTGGATAGAGCATTGACCCTAAAGTCAGGAAGATAGGAGTTTAAATCTAGCCCTTTGGTTTTCTCACCTATAAATGAGGATATATCACCCACACATCCCAAAAATGCTATGAGCATAAAATAATAATTATAAAGAGTTTTGCAAACCTTACATGCTGACTTTTTTAAAAAATCATTTTCATTATCACAGAGAATCATCTGAGTTGAACATCCTTTTTTGTTTGTTTTTTTGCAAGGCAATAAAGTTAAGTGATTTGCCCAAGGTCTGAACACCCTACTTCTAAAGTAAATATCGGGTAAGTAATCAGATTTTCAGAGTTATGACAAGATCAGATGAACCACTGAACAAAAAGCATTGATTTGGGGTTTGAGCATTGGGTTTAAAGGTAGAAAGAACAGCTCAGGGAATCATTTAGCTCATCTCCTAAAGAGGGGTTATTCCCAGATAATGATCATGGTCCTTGAGCTAGAAGGTACCTCAGAGGCCATCCTGTCTATATCCGGTATGATAACAGATTCATTGCTCTTTCCATTGCCCTATATAGCTTCCCAGAATGACCATAGAGCTCAATTTGGATTCATGACTCCAAATGCAATAATTTTTCCACTAGTCAGTTATTCATCAAGCCTTGATAAAACACTTATTATCATTGGCTAAGCCCTGGGGATACAAAGAAAGGCAAAAATAGTCATGGCTTTTAAGGAACTTGCATTCTAATGGGAAAGATCACACATGGAACAAAATAAATGAGATAATCTCAAAGAGAAGGAACCAGCAGTAAGAAAGGCTTAGAAAGACTTCATGAATAAGGAAAGGTTTTAGTTGACAAAGGAATAGAGAGAATCCAAGCCATGGAAGTGAGGAGGAAAAACATTCCAGAGATGTCAGAAGTCTATAAAATGTGTGGTCTAGTAGGAGTATTTATCTTTTTTTGACGGGGAGAGAAGGGAATGACTGTCATAATTGTTACTGCAACAGTATGGGCATCGTTAATGTAGAAATTACTTCCACTAATGCAGACAAGCTGCTCTCTGGTTGCTTAGGGACAGTAAGAGGTTACATGGCTTAACCAAGGTCATATATGTCTTATATATCTATTCTTATCTTAGAGACAAGATTTGAACTCAAGTCTTCCTGACTTCAATACTGGCCTTCTATCCACTGTTAGCACACTGTTTTTTTCCCTTAATATTCCACAAGGTAAATATTTAATCCAGAATCACAGATTTGGTTCCAGAAGGAACTTTAGAGGTCAAATTCAAGCCTCACTTGTCAGATGAGATATTATGAACTCCTCAAGGGTTGTTTGAAGATGTTTTTCAGGCATGTCTAACTGCTCATGACCCCATTTGGGGTTTTCTTGTCAAAGATACTGGAGTGGTGTGCTGTTTCCTTCTCCAGCTCATTTTACAGAGGAGGAAATTGAGGCCAACAGGTAAAGTGACTTGTCCAGGCACTCTATCCACTTGCACTACTTAGCTGCCCTTCCTCAAGGGCAGGGATTGCCTTTTATCTTTATATCTCCTGACTCAAACTAGGTGCTTAATAAATGTTTTTTTGGCTGTCTATTCACTGAACTTTCTAATTTTATGTTAAATTTATGGCCAATATTTCTTTTCTAACAATTTTCTTTCAATTGGATAGTTTACCAAAGGATCTCTTAAATTATCCTTTGTTTCATTGTAAGTTCAGGTTTAATAAACAGAGGATTCCCCATATTATACTTTGCTATAGATAACATTACCCTATTTCAACAGGAATAGCTGTGTGACCTTGGGGTAATTTGACCTGGAAAGTAGCAAGATCCAGGGAGAAGAATGTTGAATTTGTAGTCAGAAGACTGACCTGAGTTAAAATTCTCTTCCACATGCTACCATATATGACCTTGAGCAAATCACTCTCTGGTCTAGGTTTTGGTTTTCTCAATTTTAGACTCCTAGAATCACAGATAGCACGTTGGAGCCAAGAGAGCATCTAATCCATTGGTTCTCAAAGTATGGCCCTGGGCTAGAGGGCCTGAGACCTTTTCCTGGAGTCCATAAGGTTAAAACGATTTTCATAATATCTGTCACTTATTGAATCATTTCAGTTGTTTCCAACTGTTTGTGACCCTATCTGAGGTTTTCTTGGCAAAGAGACTGGAGTAGCTTTTCATTTTCCTTCTCTAGTTCATTTTAAAGCTGAAGAAGTTGAGACAAGCGGGGTTAAATGATTTGCCCAGATCACACAACTAACGTGTCCGAGGCAGGATTTGAACTCAATTTATCTATCCTCTGCACCACCTAGTTTCCCCCATAATAATTTTAGGGTGTTTTAATTTCTGATATAATAAATATTGATAGTTATAACCAACATAAACAAAGGTTCTTTGTGGGGGGGGTGGTATCCTTAATGTATTTAAGGGTATAAAGGGATCATGAAGTCAAAAAGTTTGGCAACTGCTGATCTGGTCCAATCCCTTCATTTTAAAGTTTGCTCAAGGTCATCTATGGTAGTGTGAGACAGAAAGAATTTTAACTCAGGTGAATCCTCTGGCTACAAATATAACTTTCCATTGTATCTTGCTGCCTCCCCTGCCAAGTTGGGGTCACAAAGCTAATAAGTTGTAGAACCCAGGTCTTCTGAGGACAACCCACATTTCTACAACATTCCATAGCACCTCCCAGCAAGTGGAGAAAGACATTAAAAAAAAAAAAAAGCCTGGCTGGGAAGCTCCAAATTCAAATGAGCTTTAATGGAATTTTATTTTAATCCACGTGAAAAAGTTTCACCATTTTCCTGTGCATGGCAGGGACTTGATCTTCAGGAGTCAAAGTCAATCAAACAATGTAAAGTTCAGCACTCTGGACCCCTTTGAGTTGGTAACAGCCAGTACACCCATCTGCCATTTCTCTGGCATTCTTGGCCTTACTCCACAGTACAAAAGTCAAGATTGCATTTTTCATGCAAATGTCTGGCCTTGCAACCCCACCACAGCTGACATCAATCATGGCAAAAATGAATTCTCACTCAACAAATCTGGCTCACATTCCTTTCTCAAATCCTCATGCATTAATTTACAGAATGAATGGCAAGGAAAGAAATAAAACCTCACTTTATAGGCATCTTAGAAAGTAGCCCAAGTATAAGAATTTTCTAACTTTCTGGGCCCGGCCTTTTGTTTTTAATATCTAGAGTAGCCAATTTCATTGGGGGAATCTGTCACCACAAGAAGTCAAGTTTCATAAGCCTTAATTTATTTCTGAACACCCATGTATATTTTATCTAGTATGGGTTTGCTTAGAATCCACACAGAATTCAAGGAAAGGACCAAAGACATGTTTGTGTGTGTGTGTGTGTGTGTGGTGGGGAAGACAGAAAAATTTTCTATGAATTATAAAGACTGAATCTGACTTTCCTAATGGTGGGCTACATCATCCTCATTACAAAACTTGGCTGCAAAGCACAAAATCATCACCTACCACAGATATACTTAGGCTGAAGCCAATGACATGATTTAAAATCTGAGGGACCCAAAGTTCAACAGTACATTTGCCATTTCTTCAAAAGAAAAACCACTGGGGTGATGATAAACGTATTTTCTGGAATGGATCCAGCTTACAGACTAGACACCAAATGTTTCTGGAAGCTTTTTTTCCCCCCCCTTTCCTCAACAGGAAATAAGGCTTTAGTATTTCTTATATCCTTGACAGGATGAACTTTTCAATATAAGGTAGACCTGTATCTTAGACCTCTTCATTTTTTTTAGGAAAAGAAACTTTTTTTCTTCTCATTTTTCAATCTGTATTTCCCACTTCTAGCAAACAAATCATCCCTTTAAAAAAAAAAGGAAAAAATTCCTTTAGCAAATGAATCTAACACACATTGATATTGGAAGGAGCTAGTGACATAGTGGATAAGGGAAACTGGCCTTGTGTCAGGAAAGCCTGAATTCAAATTTGGTCTCAGACTCTCTGTTTTGTGACCCTTGACCTATCCTCTGTCTTGTTTTCTCAACTGTAAAATGGGATAATAGCACCCATTTCAGAGGTTGTTTTGAAGATCAAAGGAAAGAATAGTATCACAGTGCCTAAAAATATTGAATAAATATTTAATATTTAACAAATAATTAATATTTAATGCTTAATAAATATTTGTTCCCTCCCTTTCCTTTTCATAATAGTAATATACAATATTTGGACCCCTTCTTTCAAGGGAGTTCCATTTATTAACCAAATAAGCACATAACTACTGACAGAGAGGAAAACAGGAGGAAAAAAGCAAAATAATTCTTGCTCTCAGGAATGTTTGTCCTGGGTGGCTAAGTGGCATAGTGGATAGAGCACTGGCCCTGGAGTCAGGAGTACCTGGGCTCAGATCCGGCCTCAAACACTTAATAATTACCTAGCCGTGTGGCCTTGGGCCACTTGACTAACCATTGCCTTGAAAAAAATCTAAAAAAGAATGTTTGTCCTAGTAGAGGAGGAAACAACAGGTATACAAAGTAGGTAATAGCTAAGGTATGCAAAATAAACACACAGTTATTCCAGATTTTGGAAAGAGAACTCTAAAAAGTAACGCTGGAAGAAAAGCCTCCAGGAGGTTCCCCTAGAGTTGAGTCTGGAAGCAACATAGGGAGAACAAAATCACTAGGCCTAATGATAACCTAGACCTCAAGGCATCATTTAAAAGTCACTTTGAAATTAAGCTTGTTCTAGGAGAATCCCCTCTGAACAGAGGTGCTGGATTCAAGATACAGAATGAAAGCTATGTTTTTGGATAGGGCCAATGTAGGAATTTGTTATTGCTTAACTATGTATCTTTCTTCCAAGGATTTTGTTTTTATTTCAAGTTGGAGAAGGGTGTATGGAAGGGGGGGGACAGGGACTTGGTAATTGAATAATAAAGTAAAATTTTAAAACTTTTCAATTAAGCTTGTTCTACAAATACCCAAGAATGACTCATTTTCCCTACTACCTGCTTAAACTTCCACCTTCTAGATAACCTTGTAGGGAAGAAAACAAGGATCAAAACTAGACTTTCAAGCTTAGCAAGGTTCTTTCATCCATCTTCCTCTCTAAATAGAGTTACTACCCTTAAACCAGGCTATTTGCTGGTCATCCCTGCTGGCATTCTTCTAACTCCCACAAGACCTGGAAAAAGCTAAACCTTGGCTTCAGGTGCCTCCAGATTTTTGCACTAGGGTAGGAACAGGTGAGATCTCCTTACCTTGGCCAGATTTCTCTGCCTATTGATCTGTGCTTTTCAGGAAAAACCCAAGTGCTAGAATGCCATCAATGTCTCTTTCTCTAGACTTCCTTACTTGATGACCTCATTCACTCTCATGGCTTCAATTATCACCTCTTGGCAGACAACTCTCCCTAGGGCTCCCAGTGAGACATTTCTAACTGATTGCCTGGCTTCTCAGTCATCATCACCTCAGACTCAACATGGTCAAAAAGGAATTTATCATTTCCTCAAACCTGTCGTTCCTCCAAATCTCCCCATTTCAGTTGATGGCAGCTCCATTTTCTCAGTCCTAAACTCTCACCCTGCCATATCTGAGTCTGGCTAATTCCCCAAGTTTGGACTCCAACCTACCTTTTCTAGTTAAATCAGTGCCCTCCATATACTCTGCATTCCAGCCAAACCAGACTATCTTCTAGATTGTCCCAGCTCATCCCTGTTCCTCCAATTATGCTCCTTAGAACATCAAGCTCCAATCCCCCTAGGCATGTATTAGTGAGGAATCTTTTCTAGAATCACTCACATCACTCTGTTTGGTTTTCTCTTTAAGTGCTTATATTATAACCTGTATTATAATTTTAATTCAAAAATCATTCCATGTACAGGGAAATGTACTTATGGCAGACAAAAAACAAATACTCCCAAGCCCTCAAAGAGTTTACATTCTACTTCTATTACTTGTAACACCCCCACCCTCCAAGTAGATTCCAAGCTTTTGAAGAAGAGAAATGATTACACCTCTGCATTCTCATTATATACCAGCAGAGTATACAAAAAGTCCAATTACTGTAATGCCTAAAACATTCAAGTGGAGAAATGCCCTTCTCTCTCTCTACTAAGTCAAGCCTAACCTCCCTTTAAGAGAAAACTTTTCCTAGGAATCTTTTAAGGATTAGCTCCAACCCATTCCAGTGTCTCCCTCCAATCCTTCCTCCCCCCTCCCTCAATTCCTTCTTTCAATCCTTTGTTCCTTCCCACCTCCCTCCAATCCTTCCTTTCTCCATTCAATCCTTCCTTCCCCCTCCTCAAATTCTCCCTCCCTCCCTTCCTATCTCTATTCCTTCCTCTACTCAATACTTCCTTCTTTCAGCCCTCCCTCCAGTCTTTTTTTCCTTCTTCTGCATTGCAATTTATGGTACAACCTAAGCTATATACTTTGGGTCAAATCAAACTCTAAAGCCTAATTACAAATGAAGTGCTAGCTTAGCCCTTCTCCTAAAGCCAGTGACAGAAGTTTTGCTCTGTATTTTGTATGTATGATTTCATTTGTCTCAATACAGAGCATGGTACAGTGGAAAATGGACTGGAGTTGACATCAGATTCAAATCCTTTTCTTTTCATTTTGTATTTCTGTGACTGGCTTTAAGTCAAGGAATGTTTATTAAGTGCCTACTATTTGCCAGTTTCTGTACCATGAACTGAAAATACAGAGAAAGACAAAACTACTCCTTGCCTTCAAGAAGCTTACATTCGAACGTGGCAGACAGTATGCAAACAACAATATACAAACAAAATATATGCACGATAAATTAGAGATGGCTTAAAGGGAAGGCACATATTAAGAGAGCAGCTAGGATAGAGCACCGGGCCTGGGTTTATGAAGATTTCCAGAGTTAAAATCAGACCTCAGACACCTAACCAGCTGTATCACTTAACCCTTTTTTTAAAAATATATTTGCCTCATCTGTAAAATAAGCTGGAGAAGAAAAAATGGCAAACCACTCTACAGCTAATATTAAGAGAAACCAGGATAGGTCTCTTTCAGGAGCTAAGACATAGGAAATCATATTTCTAGACCTTTTTCCTGATATATTGAAAATGGGGGCTTGGACTTGAAGGACTGGTTTTTTTTGTTGTTGTTGTTTTGGCAAGGCAAATGGGGTTAAGTGGCTTCCCCAAGGCCACTCAGTTAGGTAATTATTAAGTGTCTGAGGTGGGATCTGAACTCAGGTACTCCTGACTCCAGGGCCAGTGCTCTATCCACTATACCACCTAGCTGCCCCAACTTGAAGGACTTTTAAGGTCCCTTCTGGTGCTTTATAAGGATCCTATGGTGTGTTTATTGATCTTTTGATACTGATCCTTTTTCTCATATCCAATGCTATGATGCCCATAATACACTATTCAGCTCCAAAGTAATCACTTGGTACCCAGATAATACTTGTGAAAATGACTTAATTTGTTCATTGCTTTGGCAATAGAAACAGCCAAAGATAGCTCAAGATCAAGCCCTGGTTCAGTGGAAATAATTTGGAATAATTGCAGTTATTTGGAAACATGGTCCCAGGGCTCCCCTGCCAGCTCTGGCTCTTGGTTCCAATGTGATCTAGGGCAACTTGCTTAACATCTCCAGACCTGTTTTCTCAACTGGGACATGAGGGACTGGCCAGTTCGAAGCTGATTACTTTCCAAGTGAGGCTATCGATGCCCCAGAGAGGTTTTAAGCAGCTTGCCCAGGTTCACAAGGCTAGTCCTCAGGTTTACATCCAGAATTCCACCTACTACTCATGCTGCTGTGTTTCAGGCAAACCATATTTGGGTTTACATAGGACACTGTCCTCAGATGGGCTAGCCCATTTCTACAGGTTTCCCAGAAAGTGTAGACATGCTCTTTGGGGGTTCCTGAGATAACTTCTCAGAACCAGTCTTCCCAAACATCCTAGGAATTCACTGAAGAGAGCAGTCAGGGAAATGGCTTAATATCATTGGAAATCAGATCCAGGTGATACAAACCAGATCTTGCCTGGGGCTTATGGGGGGCCCACAGAAGCCCTCTGCCTAGTATCATTGGCTGTGTTTGGCAGGGTACCAAGCTTGTTGAATTGGGTGGAGTAGCATGGTGTTTGGGGAAAATACAATTCAAATAACCATCTGGCTTCCTGTTGGAAAGTACCTGTCTTTACTGCTATCAGATGCCTGCAATCTAGAAATCAGTGTCTTTTGAGGTTTCACTAGGATCTCGGGCCAGTCGATAGTCCCTTCTTAAGGAATCCAACAGGAAGCTTTCTCTATATGTTGTCCAAACAGCCTGTCTTGAAAGGTTAAGTAATCAAGTGTATAAAAACAGCAATATCAGGTCAGTCTGTAAATAAGCACACATTACCCAAGTCAAACTTAGTAACATTCAACCCATAATCTCCAACAGATAACCTGGTGATGATGAGTGAAGTCATGATGCTGCTTCTAGAGAGGCTGTACCTTGGTCTGTAATTCTGTGAGTAAGTTTAAGAAAACCCTCTCATTAGATGATCTCACCTATGGAGTGGTCTCATCAAAGCTGGTAGCTCTCAACGGGTCAGATTTGTAAAGTCGTTTCCGACATTAAAGATTCCCTCTTCCCCTTTGTAACTACACACCCAAGCACACCCTGGTTTTCACCGTGGCTTATCACTCTGAAAAATGAAAATGTTTTCCATTGATAAGCTCCAAATAAAATAGAGGAAAGAATAATATTGAAGGCGTTCTACGGACGTGGATAAGATATTCTTAGAGTCAAGAAACATCTGGATACTTCCTGGCTGTGAGATTCTAGCCCAAGTCACTCAGTCTCATGGACTCGGGCAATTTTCTTTGGATTTTTCTACTAAATCACAGCCAGGTGGGGAAAGGGACTAAGTTTCATTCCCAGAACCCTTGTTTAGAAGTGTTTTAGGATCATTATCACAGCACCCAGGTGAGCTGCATAAGGGATCATTTTGCTTTTATGCATGAGAAAAGTGAGGTGGCTGGAGGTAAAGGGTAAAATCGGAAGCTCAGGGTCATGCCACTCCTGAGCTGTAGGGCCAGGTTGTCAGAGTCCCAGTCAGTGCTCCGACCACATGGTGCAGAGGGGAGAAAATTCATTCATTCAACAAGTAATTCTGAAACGTAGAATGGCAAGTCCTACGGGATCCCAGCGGAACTGAGGTGCGCACAAGGCGCTTCTTTCTACTTTACGTCGGAGGCTCAGGTCCAGTCCCCCTCAGCCGCAGTACCTGCGGGGCAGCCGGGGCAGCCGCGCGGCCAGCCTCGGGGTCCGGGCTGCCGCCAGGGCCCACCCAGCACGGCGTCGCAAAGTTCCCCATAGCCTAATTCAACCGTTCTCCCCGCCCCCCAACTCCTGGACTAGGCAGGGCGTCGGAGCCTGGAAGAGTCGGGGACCCCCCCCCGGTATCCCAGGGAGGTCCGGCGCCTAGGGGGTCGGGGGGGCCATGCAGGAGCAGACTGTCAGACTCGGCGTCTAGGGGGGCCACGGGGGGCTCGGGGAGCGGCCGGACACGCACCAGCAGAAACTGGGAATCTGGCGCGGAGAATGGGAAGCGGGGGTGGGGCGGGGCCGGGGGGGGGTCCTCCATTGCCCCCTCCCCCGCCACAGACACACAGACACACACACAGATACACAGACACAGATACACAGAACACACACACACACACAGATACACAGAACACACACAGACACACACACAGACACACTCGGCCAGTCCTCCCATCTGCCTTTTGCAGGGAAGACCAAACTCCGAGCTCCTTGGGCCGCGGACCACGGGGGGCCTGGGGGGGAGGGGAGGGGGCCCCGGGGAGCCCCCACTTACTCCAGGCGCGGGCGGGAGCCGGGCAGAGGCCGCGGGACGGGAGCGGCGGCAGCGTCTCCGGGGGGCGGCCGAGCCGAGCGAGCGGGCCTGGCCGCCGCGGCCCTTTAAAGGCGGCCTCCGGGGCGGAGCTCCGGCCCAGCCCGCCCCCCGCCCGGGCGCCCCCCGCCCCGGCGCCCCCCGCCCCCCGGCCCTGGCGCTCGGGCCCAGGAGCTGGGGGGGGGGGGGGGGGCTGGAACAAAGGCTTCCCGGATCGCGGCCGCCTTAGGCACGGCCCGGTGCGAGCCGGGGGGACCGCGAGAAGTGAGGGGGAGCCGGGGAGCGCCGCGGCGCCCCGGGGGGACCCCGATGCTTGAGGGGAAGGGAGCCCTCCGGGGGCAGGGCCCGAGCGGCGCCCCTTACCGCGATTATCCGCCGCTCCCGCTCTGAGGAGGCTTTAACCATGAGACGGCCAGAACAAAGGCAAAGAGCAGTCTCTGTCTTGTCTTTTCTCCTCCTCCTCCTCCTCCTCCTCCTTTTCTTCTTTCTTCTTCATCTTCTTTCTTCTCCTTTTGTCTGATCCTCCTTTTCTTCTCTTCTTCTCCTTCTCCTCTTCTCCTTTTTCTTCTTCTCTCCCTCCTTCTTTTCTTCTTCTCCTTTTTCTTCTCTTCCTCTTCCTTCTTTTCTTCTTCTTTTCTTCCTCTCCTCCTTTTTTCTTCTCTTTCTCCTCCTTCTTTTCTTCTCCTCCTCCTTCTCCTCCTCCTCCTTTTCTTCTACTTATTCTCTTCCTCCTCCTCCTCCTTCTTATTCTTCTCTTCCACCTTCTTCTTTTCTTCTTCCTCCTCCTCCTCCCTCCTCTTCCTCCTCCTCCTTCTTCTTCTTCTCCTCCTTTTCCTCCTCCTCCTTCTTTTCTTCCTCTCCTCTTTTTTCTTCTTCTTCTCCTCCTTCTTCTTTTCTTCTTTTCTTTTTCTACTTATTCTCTTCCTCCTCCTCCGTCTTCTTCTTCTCTTCCACCTTCTTTTCTTCTTCCTCCTCCTCCTCCTCCTCCTTCTTCTCCTTTTCCTCCTCCTTCTTTTCTTCTTTTCTTCCTCTCCTCCTCCTTTTTTCTTCTCTTTCTCTTCCTTCTTTTCTTCTTCTTCTTCTCCTCCTCCTCCTCCTTCTTCTCTTCCACCTTCTTCTTTTCTTCTTCCTCCTCCTCCTCCCTCCTCTTCCCCCTCCTCCTCCTTCTTCTCCTCCTTTTCCTCCTTCTCCTCCTTCTTTTCTTCCTCTCCTCCTCTTTTTTCTTCTTCTCCTCCTTCTTTTCTTCTTTTCTTTTTCTACTTATTCTCTTCCTCCTCCTCCGTCTTCTTCTTCTCTTCCACCTTCTTTTCTTCTTCCTCCTCCTCCTCTCCTCTTCCTCCTCCTCCTCCTTCTTCTCCTCCTTTTCCTCCTCCTTCTTTTCTTCTTTTCTTCCTCTCCTTCTCCTCCTTTTTTCTTCTCTTTCTCTTCCTTCTTTTCTTCTTCTTCTCCTCCTCCTCCTCCTCCTTCTTCTCTTCCACCTTCTTTTCTTCTTCCTCCTCCTCCTCCCCTCCTCTTCCTCTTCCTCCTCCTTCTTCTCCTCCTTTTCCTCCTCCTCCTCCTCCTCCTTCTTTGCTTCTTCTTTTCTTCTTCTTGTACTTCTTCTCTTCCTCCTTCTTTTCTTCTTCTTTTCTTCCTCTCCTCCTTTTTTCTTCTCTTCCTCCTCCTTTTCTTCTTCTCCTTCTCCTCCGTCTTCTTCTTCTTTTCTTCTTCTACTTATTCTTTTCCTCCTCCTCCTCCTTCTTCTTCTCTTCCACCTTCTTTTCTTCTTCTTCCTCCTTCTCCTTCTCCTCCTCCTCCTTCTTTTCTTCTACTTCTTTTCTTCTTCTTCTTGTACTTCCTCTTCCTCCTTCTTCTTTTCTTCTTCTCCTTCTCCTCCTCCTCCTCCTTCTTTTCTTCTTCTTCTCATCCTCCTTTTCTTCTTTTCTTCTCCTTCTCCTCTTCTCCTTTTTCTTCTTTTTCTCCTTTTCTTCTTCTCTTCCTCCTTCTTTTGTTCTCCTTTTCTTCTTCTACTTCTCTTCCTCCTTCTTTTCTTCTTCTTCTTTTCTTCTCCTCCTTCTTCCTCTCCTTCTTTTTCTTCTCTTCCTCCTTCTTTTCTTCCTCTTTCATCTCCTTCTTCTTCTCTCCCACCTTCTTCTTTTCTTCTTCCTCCTCCTCCCCCTCCTCTTCCTCTTCCTCCTCCTTCTTTTCTCCTTCTTCTTCTCTTCCTCCTTCTTCTTTTCTTCTTCTCTTTCTCCTCCTCCTCCTCCTTTTCTTCTTCTTTCTTCTTCATCTTCTTTTTTCTTCATCTTCTTTTCTTTTCTTCTCCTTTTCTCCTAATCCTCCTTTTCTTCTTTTCTCCTCCTCCTCCTCCTTCTTTTCTTCTTCTCCTTCTCCTCATTTTCTTCTCTTCTTCTCCTCCTCCTCTCCTTTTTCTTTTCTTCTCCTTTTTCTTCTCTTCTCTTCTTCTTCTTTCTGTCTCTCTCTTTTTCTCTCCTTATCAACTTCTCTCTCTGTCTCTCTAATTCTGTCTCTGTCTCTTCCTCTCTACCTCCCCCTCTGTCTCTGTCTCTCTCTCTCTCTGTCTCTCTCTGTCTCTCTCTGTCTCTCTCTGTCTCTCTGTCTCTCTGTCTCTCTGTCTCTCTGTCTCTCTCTCTCTCTCTCTCTCTCTCTCTCTCTCTCTCTCTCTCCTTCCCCCCCCCCTTCCCCTCTCCAGCTTCTCCCACGGGGGGAAAATTCATTGAGAAAAAATGTGTTTGGTTTTCCTCACAACCAAATAGTTTAGGTCTGTTTTCCAGCTTCTGGGAATCTACAACCTCCTGTTCTTAAAGAGAGACATTTCACATCTAGACTAAATATATGACATTATCAAAATCCTTTAGTCTGGAGTGTTGTGTTTCTCCTCCATCAAATAGAGTTTCCTCCAGCCAACACACAGTAAAGCTGGGAGGGAGGAAGTTCAGGTTACCCTCTGGGAATTCAAGAAGGTAGAATCATAATACTGTACTTACAAAGTCCTTTATAGAAGTCATTTTATTTGATCCTCACTACAGCTTTGTAAAGAGCTGTCTCTAGGCTGATTGCTGCCAGAGCTTTGCTTCCTGAGGGTCTGATATCCCAGAGGTGTATTTTTTAGTGCATTACCAGGATGCAGCCTGGGAGAGAATAAAAGAGTAGGTTAAAGGGGCATGGGAAAGATAAGGGAAGAAAGTGTAAAGCTTCGCCTTCTGCAGGGTTAGACTGCCTCCCAAATTCCCCTTTATTCTTAAAAACTCCTAGTTCTGCCTATATCCTTTTAAGATAATGTAACTGTTATTATTCTCACTTTATAGGTGAGGAAACATTTAAGTTAAGTGACTTGCTCAAGATCATACAGTCTGACCAAACTTGACTAAATTACTGTATTTTTAGTATATCAAAACTTTCATTGTCATCTGAGACAGAAGCCCAGAAGCATAGATCCAGACTACAAAGGTCTCTAAAGGTCAGCTTTTCCTACCTCTTTATTTGATTGATGAGGAAATAGTGTCATAGAGAGGTGAAATGATAATAAAAGCCACAAAATAAAGATCTGAACTTTGAATCCTTTTTCAGAACAGTGGGTTAGATTGGGGTAGGGGTAAGGAAGGAGAAAAATATGAGGGAACCCACTGCTTGGGGTGACTATGGTGTAGTGTAAAATATAATGAATCTAGACTAAGAAGACCTAGGCTCAAATCCCAGCACTGTAACTTTGGAGTAACCACCTCATACCCTGTATCCAATTTCAGAAATATTTATGAAATGTCTTACCAAAATAAAGCTTCCAAGGTAACTACACTATCTTGAGGGGTGCTTACATTCATTGCAAGGGGTAGTACTACACATAATAAGAACCGTAGACATTTCTATAGACTTTTAGGTTTGCAAACCCTTTTACATATATTGTCTCAGTTTATCTCCTTTAGTTTAGACTGGTAAGACAATATGAAGTAATCAGAAAGCTATGAGGTCAGAGCATGGGGAGGAGAGATGAAGAAAGGCCCTAATAAGGAAGAAATGCTGGAATTTGGCCAGACTGGTAAATAGAAATTGTGAAAGTGTACTCCAGAACTCTACCTCACACACCACCTCATTCAATGCTCTAATTTTACACAGGAAGGAAATGAGATTGGAATGACTGAACCACTTTCCCCCAAAGTGAGTCACAGGAGTTGTGAGTATGAGAGACAAGAACTGAACCCTACCTTCTAACACTAGAACTCTTTCCACTCTTTTCAATAACAATCCAGACATGGAAACAGCCAGTTGCCAAACTGAGGAATATACTCAGATGAATATTGAAGAATATACATTAAGTATTTTATTAATAGTCGTTGCTTGTTGACTTTATATTCGATCACAGAGGAACATGGAACACTCTGGAGTAGAATGATGAGGTTGGATCTGTACCCCAGGATGATTTTTGGCAGCTGTGTGGAGGATGGTTGAAAAAGAAGAGAAACTAGAAGACATGAAAACAATTAGAGGAGGCTGGAATAGCTTTCACAAGGGCTGAGGAGCCCCTGAATGGGGTGCTGGTAATTTTGGTAAGGGGAAAAGAACACCAAATTATGAAAGGTCTTAGGGAAGTAGAATTGACTGATCTTGGCAACTGGTTGAGTCCCTGAGTTTTCTCTAATCATTTACCTCCTGGGGTTATATAAACTTAAGACCGTTACTTATATTTTAGTTGGGAAGTTACACAGAATCCACACTCAGAGATATAAGGTTGTAACACACCTGAAATCATAGACAGACCCACATAGTATCAGTCAATCAATAAGCATTTGTTAAGTTCCTACTATAAATGCAATATTGGGGATACAAAGAAAGGCATAACACAATCCTTGCTCTAAAGGGGCTCCCTGTCTAACAAAGGAGGCAGCAAGAAAACAACTGTGAATAAATCAGATATATGCAGAATTAACTGGAGTTGACCCACAGAGGGAAGACACTAACATGGAGAAATATGAAAGATTTCTTGGAGAAAATATGAATTTTGCTGAGGTTTGACAGCAATCAGAAAATCCAGGAATCAGAGATGAAGCTGTTGTTTGTCCTTCATTCTTTTTATTTTAGGTTTTTGCAAGGCAAATGGGGTTAAGTGGCTTACTCAAGGCCACACAGATAGGTAATTATTGTCTGAGACCGGATTTGAACCCAGGTACTCCTGACTCCAGGGCCAGTGCTTTATCCATTGCTCCACCTAGCCACCTAACCCCTGTCCTTCATTCTTGAAGAAGACCTTGATGTCAGGGAGGTGATGCCAAGGCAAGCACATGAATTGGATTTGAGTGAGGGGTGCTGTGGTAAGTCACCATCCTCACTTTCTCCTTCAGAGCCATCTGGGTCCAGTGACCAGATATAAATCAGGGCAACTGGAAATGGCCCTAGATGCGAGTCAATTAGGGTTAAATGACTTGCTGAAGGTCACACAGCTAATAAGTGGCAAGTCTGAGACTGGATTAGAACTCTCATCCACCTGACTCTCCACTGCACCACCTAGCTGCCCCAGAGTTCCAAGAATGGGGGAAGTCATTTAAAATGCCCAGAACTAGAGAACAGATGAAACATACTATCCATTACTGACAAGTGACTGATTTAGCATTAGAATGAGCATTAGAATGATTTTTGTATCTAACCATGGAGGGAATTTGTTTTGTTTGACTTAGCATATTTGTTATAAGAAATTTTTCAGAGCAGCTAGGTGACACAGGAAATAGGACACTGGTCCTGGAGTGAGGAGGATCTGAATTCAAATCTTGTCTAAGATGCTTGATCATACTTACTAGCTTGGTCAAGTCACTTAATCCCATTGCCCACTCCCCTCAAAAAATAAATGATGTTTTTCTTTTTCTCAATAGGGTGGGAGAGACAATAGATTTCTGTTCATTTTTAAAAATAGAAATTAAAGTCTCAGATAAGAAAAATTTCATGTATTTTCAGATGTGATCATTCTATTATTTGTTTTACTTTGTTAGAAGACCTTTCTGATAAATGTTCATAATGTAAAAACAAAGCATCAATAATTTTTTTAAAGAAAGAGACTGGGAGGGCAGCTAGGTGGCGCAGTGGATAGAACGCCAGCCCTGGAGTCAGGAGTACCTGAGTTCAAATCCAGCCTCAGACACCTAATAATTGCCTAGCTGTGTGAACTTGGCCAAGTCACTTAACCCCATTGTCTTAAATAAATAAAATTTAATAATAAAAAAAGAGGCTCTACCCCAATTGTCTCAAAAAAAATAGTTGTATGACCCCAGCCAAGTGTCAGAGGGCAGATTTGAACTCAGGTCTTCCTTACTCTAGTATCCACTATACTACTTTAAGGGCGGGAAATTACAAAGAAGAAAGGCTTTCAGGAGGAAAAGATAATGAGTTCTGTTTTGGACCATATTGAGTTTAAGATGTCTATAGGGCATCCAAGTCTGAGATGTCCACAAGGCAGTTGGGAATGATAGATTGGAGGTCAGAAGAGAGGTTAGACTAGGATAAATAGATCTGAGAATTCTGTACTTAGAGATATCACTAAAAGGAGTGAGAAAGTGATTGCTAGTGTCCACAGTTTATAAGTAATAATATTTATATGACACATTGATAGACAATCTGTATATATTCTTAGGACCAGCTTAGCTAAGTTTAGAAAAACATTTCACTAGGTTGGAGTGTTCAGTTTTCTACCATAGCAACTCACAAAGACTGTCCTAAGGTAGCGATTCTCAAATTGGTTTTGATTATGTCATAGTGTTCTTTGCCTGAAGAATCAGAGTGTACCAAGTGTTTCAGCTGCCAATACTAGAGGAGAGTCAGGATATATCCAAATAAGATTAGCAATTTCTTGAGACACTTTACTAAACTCATGGCTTACCATTGTATCCCACATCATTTGGGTTGTTTGGAGAATCACTTGTCTTTGGTCATGGGGGGATTATGATCTAGGCAGTGAACACATTTCTGAAATTACCCAGCCAGGAATAACATTTATGATAGGCTCTGACTTTTGTCTAAAGGCACTATTTACCCAACCAATTCACATTACAATTATTTTGCTTCATAAACTTGATCAAACCTAGTATCCTGTCATTATGACAATACTCATGGCCTGCTGGTCAAGTACATCACAGAAATCTGTTCTTAACAGGAGTGTGTTAGTAAATGTTTAACAACCAGAGCTGGGGGCAGGGGGCAGGGAGAGGAAGAATGTTCACAGGACACATTTAAGTTTGGTCTACACTATTAAAATATTTAATATCACTTGAAATCTTGCCAATCCACAAACAACAGATCGAGCTCTCATTTGTTGAGTTTTCTGATTTCTGAGATATAAATACCCTGAAAATTTAACAGTACAAACTGACTCTAGTATACCTTTAGTTCTGCTAGAAAATTTCTAATATCACAAAGAGTTTCTAGAAGTAATCTTTTCTCAATATTTGCCAAAAATATCATAGAATCTCTAGGTTGGATGGGACCTAAGAATCCATTGTCTTAAGCATAATCAAGACAAGAAGTTTATAATTAGACTTAGTGTGTCTTTCCTTAGTCCTTCCAATACTAGGTTCATTCCCCAAAACCAATTTTGATAGGTTACTGGAAAAAGAAACCTCATAAATCATTTATATTTTTCTTATTAGATATTTGGCACATTTTATTCATAAAGATAGAGATGGGTGATTTCATTGGGGCAGAGAATATCTGGGTGAGATTTCCTGTACCAATTCAGGCTAACACTTTCTCTGCAAAGTATAGTCTTAGAGAATTGTCTAAGAGAGGGAGGGCAGGAACTCAAAAGGGAAGTGACTTTACCAGAAGGTTACAGATAGAATAGATAAGAGACAAGGGCTTAAGCCTAGGAATTTCTGGTTTCACAGCTGGCTCTCAAGGCACTGGTCTCCCTCTCATTTTAATTATAAGACCATTGTTTGTCTATGATTCTTCTTTTAGAAGCTTCATCTTCTTTGAATGCTATTCTGTTGGGGGATAGTCTGTTAAATGGTACTCTGGTTGGAGTATCGTTTGTTTGTATCAATTTCCAACCTATCTGGGATATTAGACTTTTACTAGTGATATCTGATATGAAGGATTTTATTCCCATATGTGATGGTGTCTTTCTTATTCTAACTATTGATTTTGTTTCTTCAAAAGTCTTTTGGGGCAGTGTAGTGGATAGAGTGTTAGCAATGGAGTCCGGAGGACTTGAGTTTAAATCTGACCTCAGACCCTTAATAGCTTTATGACTCTGGTCTAGTCACTTCATCCTGATTGTCTCTTTAAAAAAAATTTTTTTTAATTTACATATTTTGATTAGTTATTTTAGTAATTAGTAATAATTAATTTAGTAAATTTTGTAATTTAGCAGATACTAATAATTTGATTAATATAGTTATATTTGCCTTTTATGTTCCTCTTCTCAATGAGTTTGCTAAAATAGAGCTAGATTTGACAGTTGAACATCAAGTTGACTTTTCATAGAACCAAAGGCATGAGAAGAGGAGTTAGCAGTCACATAGCCTAACTCTTCCTAAGCAAGAATCTCTTCCCCAGTATTTCTTTAATCCTCTAGAATTTACTCATCAACTACCAAAGATATTTAGGATTTAGGCTAGAGATAACCATTTTATTGAGACCACATGGCTGGCTCCCTTTGCCCTCCATGCCTTTTACTTACATCACCATTGTAGTTGAATTAGACATTACTGTGGGATTCTGCCCCTTTTTAAAAACGTTTTCCTCCAGTTGTTACTGACTTTTTAATTTTATTTTATTTTATTTTATTTTATTTTTGGAGGCAATTGGGATTAAGTGACTAGCCCAGGGTCACACAACTAATAAGTATCAAGTGTCTGATTTCAATGGGATTCTGACTTAATAGGGGAAATTGTCTCCTCATTCTTAACATTTACTGCCTCATCACCCCCTACTTTAGGGACCGTTCTATTTTTGGTTCTAGTCTAAGGTTTCCATTGTAAGAGAGAAAGTAAAAGAAGCCCTTAGCCTACAAACATGAATCCAGTATAGAACTAGAGATTTACTCCTAATTGGAAAAAAGCCATGATAATCATAGAGAACATCATAGTGCATGTTACAGAATGTTTGGAACCAAATTTAGTAGCGCACTAATTATTACAACTACAATACACTAAAAAGCTAATGATCAAGCCTCCTTGGGTCATAGTTTTGTGAGTCTGCTAATTAAGCTTGTTACATTTTACTTCTGTTGGCAGTATAATCAATCAGTAGAATTTGGGATTTCTGGTAGTTTCTCTCCATTGCCACCTCTTTCCTTGATGCCAGCAGCCCACTCTTGTTAAGTATTCTTTCCTCATAATATTCAAACTGCCCAATGAACACCCTTCACCTTAACAGTCTAGAGTCTGCTTTCTTAATATAAATAGTGTCGATATGATTGGTTCTTGTCTTTCCTTTTTGAAGAAGACTAAAATGACATTACTATGTTAGAGACAAGTTACGGTATGTCCGACTGGACAATCAGACCAATGCAAGCTCGGAATGCTCCACCACTGGTCAGGCACAAATAGTCCATGTGATTATCTAAATTTTTGCATCTCATGTTTCCTTTGAGTTGCTTCTATTCTGTCTCTCTGATAAGGGCACGCCATGCTGGGTGGTCTTATGCCAGTTTTCCCACACCACACAATCACTTCCAAAGTTCTTAACAGAGACCTTGAAAGTATCCTTGTATTGCTTTTTCTGACCCCCTTGTGAGCACTTGCCCTGTGTGAGTTCTCCATAAAATAGTTTTTTTGGCAAGCTTACATTTAGCATTGGAACAATGTGGCCAACCCAACATAGTTGCACTCTCAGTAGTAATGTTTGAATGCTTGGCTGTTTAGCTTGAGAAAGGACCTAAGTGTTTGGTATCTTATTCTATTCCTAAAACAATTTAAATGAAAATAATTCAGTTTGGTCCAGCTTTCATAGGCATACAACAATGATGTCAGCCCAAGGGCTCTGTAGACCTTCAGTTTGGTATTCCTTCTAATATCTCTTCTTTCCCACACTTTCTTTCAGAGTCTCCCAAACACTAAACTAGGTTTGGTAACATGTGTGTCAACCACTTTATCAATGTTTACCTCTGGAAAATACAGCAAAAAGATAGGTAAATTTATCCACAGTATTCTAAACATCTCCATTTGTTGTAACTAATAATTCTACCCATGGGTAGTACGGTGCTGGCTGATGGAGCAACTGTGTTTTCTTGGTATTAATTGGTTGACTAAAATTAGTAAAAGCAGCAGAGAATTGATCTCTAATCTGCTGCATCTTAGTTCCAAACAGAAAATTATGCACCACCACTCCCTCTACTTTGGTCTTGGCTTGTAGCCTTTTCAAGTTGAAGAATTTGTCATCAGTGTCAACTATTTGAGTCAATTAAATCTTTTACTGTCTTTTTTTAAGGAAAGACTAGGGCTTGTGACAGGGACCTTATGATCTTCTTGGGGCAGATGTGGTGAATTTCTTTCTTTCTTTCTTTCTTTCTTTCTTTCTTTCTTTCTTTCTCTCTTTCTTTTTATGGGGCAACATGACTTTCCCAAGGTCACACAGCTAGTAAATATCAATTGTCTGAGACAAGATTTGAACTCAGGTCCTCCTGACTCCAGGGTCAATGCTCTACCCTCTTCACCATTTAGCTGCCACACATATGGTGAATTTCTAACAAAACTATGAGACCTACAAGTCATAGGTTCCAACCAAATATTGCTCCCATCAAAACCCATTTATAATTTGTTGAATAAAATATGTGATTAAATTTTTTTGGTCATAATATCTCATGATAATAATTTGAAAAGAAGTAGAAAAGTTGTGGTTTGCTGAAGTGGAGAGAATATCCATTCCCTTGAAATCTCAGATTCTTGAAGTATATATGATGTGCACATTAAATAATGAAAACCTACAAAGTCATAGACAGAAAGAAGGGCCCATATTCACCAAAATATTAAGAGAAGCACTTTTGTGGTATACATTATGACTATCATAATGCAAATAGAAAGGGCAGAAGAAGGTAGGTACTGTGCGTAATTATATATATCAAGCTTGGTCACAGAGAAGAACTGAGTTCAAGGGCATTATCACTGTGGAATATTGCTTTGCTGTAGGATTTCATTGATGTGTTGATTGATTCCTACTAAATTACTTTTTATTTTTTGGCTTCTTTTTAACATTTTTCATTAAAAGGGATCATTTACTGAGAGTGGGGGTAGATGTATTTGCAAATGAAGATGATATAGAAACAAAAGTACCAATAGAATTTTTTAAAACAAAATGACAAAAAAGGGATTCTGGGGTGAACAATTTCTTAATTATTTTAAAAAAGAAGAGTAATCTTTAATAACTTTTGATATTTAAAACACAATTTAGTTGTTCATCTACAAAAATACTGATAGAATCTTTCATGTTCAAATACAGCTTTGCAAGTCTGACTTTTATCAGGATCAGACATGAAAACTTTTGTGTGTTAATAATAAAATCAGATAAAGTTGTATACACTAAAGGGTTAAGAGCTGTACCTGAGGAATACTTTTTAAATTGAAATGATCAATCCCTGGTGTGAGGGAAGCTGAGGCTGGTAGATTACTTTAGTTTGAGAGTTCTGAGCTATAGTACAGCTAAAACCAATTAGTTATCTACTTTAAGTTTAGCACCCATATATGGTGAGTTGACAGGAAAAGAAAGGTCACCAAACTACCTAAGGAGGAACAAATGAACAACTTCTGTTCTAGTGGATATTGGGATCAAGCTCATAAGTGGCTGATGTGCTTCAAATGTGGATGAAAGAGATAGAACCTCAAAGTTCAAATAATCACTAACTTTTCTTTTGTAAATATGAATTTTGTAAATGGTGTCAAGTTTCTAAAATTGAAGGTCATCTTTATTTCTTCAGGAATACAAATATAGTCCTCAGATCTCAATATTTTCTCTTCTCTAACTCCCAAGCAAAAATTTTCAGAATGACCTCCCCTCTTTTTTGTTCATCATGAAATCAACAGAACTCTGCAGAATAAAGACCTCTGCTTTTGTTAGCTTCTCATGTAAGGGGAGAAGCTATTCCTGAAGTATTTTACATGCATGGTTCTGGACAATCAAGGACAAATTGAAAGAAGTGTCTCTGTTGAGACATAATTAACTGTGAGCTATTTAACGGAGTCTAGCATGACAATTCTCTGCTGAAGATAATAAGTGAGACCAGTTGAATTACCAGTCAACAGCACATGGAGGAGGCGCCAGCTGCACTTGTAAGACATCTTTATGGGATAACGCTCGTGCCAGGAAAGAATCCCTGCCAAGACTGTTCTGTGGTGAAAAACCATAATGGATCCTAGTTTTCCCATCCTTTCCAAGCAGTATTTGCTGAAGGTAGCAGTTGGGACATAATGAAAAGTAGTATTGAAACTACACAGTAGATGACAATTCACCTCCCATGTCTTTGAGAAAACTTTGTGGGGTGAGAGAAGAAGGATAAGGAGGAAATGTGTTAAATTAATGTTCTGAACTTTTTTTTAATAGATTGATTTACTCAGCTATTGATACTGATGGATTTTTCAATTGTTAGTCTCTGAATCAGACCAGTGATGGTCCTAAGAAAGAACAGCCATATAAATATATATATATATATATATATATGTATATATATTTATAATTTGTTTTCCAATTATATATAATAATAATTTCTACCCGTCATTTTTGTAAGACTTTGAATTTTACAATTTTCCCCACCCTCCCTTCCCTCCCTGCACCCCCTCACAGAAGGCAATCTGATAATCTCTACATTGTTTCCATGCTATCCATTGATCAAAATTGAATGTGTTGAGAGAAAAATAACATCCTTGAGGAAAAAATAAAATATTAGAGATAGCAAAATTATGTAGTACATAAGCCAACTTTAAAAAAAATTTGAAAGTAATAGTCTTTGGTCTTTGTTTAAACTCCATTGTTCTTTCTCTAGATACAGATGGTATTCTCCATCACAGATACCCTAAAATTGTCCCTGATTATTGCACTGATGGAATGAGTAAGTCTCCTCCCAAGTTGCTGAAAAACAGCCACTTTTTTTGGGGGGGGGGGGGTTTGCAAGGCAGTGGGGTTAAGTGACTTGCCCATACATCTAGGTATTATTATTGTCTGAGGTCACATTTGAACTCAGGTACTCCTGACTCCAAGGCCTGTGCTCTATCTACTGCGCCATCTAACCGCCCCCAAAACAGCCATTCTAAACAGAGTTTAAGGATCAAAAAACAGACACCTAACATTTCCCTGATACCACTGGAAGACAATATAATTAAACCCATTACAGTGGCTATAGTAAATGAGACATGATTTTTTTTTATTTTTAAATAATGATATTGAAATAAAAATCTGTTCTAAGAAGGGTAATTAGAAAGTAAGGTTGAGTGATTAAAAGTGGGAACTATTATTTTTTTATATTTGCATCAAACCCTTAATAGGTATTGAGTAATGACAGGTCAGAATAAAGAGCCAGGGTTCAATTCATTTACTAGAGCTTCTGGCACATAGTACATGCTTAATAAAAGTTTATTGGCTGACTTTATACAATGGAGTATTATACCAGGTTATTCTATCATAAAACCATTGATTCTACCTAGCATATATCACTCTCTCTCTCTCTCTCTCTAGCAAGTTTCACTTGATGACTTTGGACAGCTGAGTTAAGATAGGACCCTAGAGCTCAAAAGAAACAGATTTTATGTGTCCAAAGATGAATCAAGAAAAAACTTTAGAGCACAATGGTAAACCGGTCCAAAGTAGCTGAAGGTATCACAAAAAAACATGAAACTAGAATGTTCATTTATTAAGAAAACTAATGCTATATCTTCTAGAGAATATAAGCACCAGCAATTTGCAATTTGTCTGCATTGACTTCCTATGTCATAAGGCATATATTAATGATGACTGACCATTTTGCAAGGTCAACCCCAAACCAACCCCAAACTAAACATTTCAATGGAGACTAAGATTTTGTGGGAAGAGATATACCGTGCTTGAGGAGAGATTAGTTTTTGGCTGGCAAGAAGTCTATACCTACATCTTTTCACTCTCAAAGGATCCAATGCTTGAATATTTAAATTGCACACTGATGAACATGCTGTGCATACTGAACCGAGAACAAAAATCTCAGTGGAATTAACACATGAATTACCTAGCACATATGTGTACAATACCACCAAGAATCTACCTTTTTAAGGTTTCTACTTAGTTATAACTTCAGTTCAGAAGAACATTGTAGACATAAATGATTTTATGGCTAAGTTTATTTTTAAGGACTTCAGCAAAAATATTTTTATTAAATTTTCTTATTACTATTAACAATATTTTATTGTATTTTATTTTATAGCACCAGTAATCATCTGCCTCTCTGATACATATCCCATAAAACAAATAGTATTTTTAAGAATTAAAAAAGGTTCAGACACATGATATTTGTTAGCTGTGTGATCTTGGGCAAGTCACTTAACCTCAAAACCTTGCAAAAACCACAAAAAACAGAATTCAAAAAAGGGAGAAATCAGTATAACTGATTAATATATAGGAAAAAAACTTTGAAAATGTGTACAATGTCAACTACCCTATCTGATGTGAGGAGATATCTCTGATCTGATCTCATTTACTTTCCAGAATGGTTGTACCACCAATTCACAGCTATATTAAAAATGCTGACTTTTTCCTAATGAAGTCACAACTATGTTAATTATATATTTAAATATATATACATACATACATATATACACACATATTTTTCTTTTTTTCTTTTTCTAGGAATTGAAGTCAAGCTGACTGTGTTGTGTCTTGAAAATTATATCTTCTTTTCCTTTTTTGGAAATTGGTAGTACATTCACCTCTCTGGTCCTGAATCATCTCTTCAACTTCATAGCATTTCAAAGATTATTCACAATAATTTGGCTATCACATTTACATGTTCTAATACTTTGAATGTATGTAGTTTATTGAGATCTGATGACTCATACTCATTTAAGGTATCTAACATGCTCTTTTACCCTCTTTACATTTATCATCCATTCCAATTACTGTTAATATTTTTTTGTTCTCTAAATCCCAGCTTAAGATCATCCTCTTTCAATATACAAAGAAATATGAGAGTATATATTAAAGTATTACATCTAATATCAATGAATGGAAATAGAAAATTAAACAGTCAAAACATTTAATGCAGATAGTAAGTGCTCTAAGAGATGAGGAAGGTTTATGGTTAATATTGGCTACAATTATCAAAGAGAATGCTGCGAAAGAGATGAGACTTGAAAAAGGAAACCCTGACAGAGACACAAAAGAGATGCCCACTGATTGGAGAATGACTAAACAAGAATATAATAGAATATTAAGAATAAACAAATATGATGACTACAGAGAAGCAGAGGAGACTTATAAGAATCAATACAAAATGAAGTGAGAACCAGGAAAACAATATGCCTTCTGACTATTAATGTAAATGAAAAGAATAGCAATAAAACAATGAAAACTGAATCCTATAAAATTTTAATAATCAAACCTGGCACCAAAGAAGAAATATGTAAACACATTTTCCTTGGGTTCTTTGTCAGAGTGAGGGACCATGAATATTGAACTCTCAATACAACATTAGAGTTTTTTGATATGCTTGTTGGCTTTGAGGAACTTTTTCTCCTTTTTCTTTAAGAAAAATTTTATTTTGAGAAATGACTCTCTGGGAGAGGGTAGAAGAAAGAGTACAGTGGGGAATAAATGTGATGTAAAGAAAGATATAAATCACACTTTTTTGGCTTAAAAAACTAACTTTGATGGAGTAATATGGTTTAGATAGACAGAGAGGAAGGAGTCAGCATTTCAAGGATAGATTTGGAGAGTTATAGTACAAGCAAAAGCAGAAAGAACCAAGCTGAGCTCTAGAGAATTTAATAATCTCAATTTACAATTGTCCTTAAGGAACTGAGGGTTTTAGAGTTGAAAAGGACCCTAGAGAGCATTTAATCTAGAACCCTGGTTTGACAGATGAGAAAATGGAGATTCAAGTGAAATGCCCAAAGACTCATAAGGGTTGGCACTCAAAGCCACATCGCTAACTCTAGATTTAGTGTTCTTTCTATAATATCATTACACCTACTGGCAATTTCATTCCCATGAGCCTCGCTATTGTGAAAATCTTCCTTATAGGAAGTGAAAAGAAAAAAAGATGGAAGATTATGAACTGAATCATTTTAGCAAAAAAATACTTGAGAAAAAAAAGAAAAATATATGGTATGAAGCATAGAAATGCTGGATCATCCCAAGAACTTTGGGAAATGAAACTGGAAAGAACAAATGAAAAAGGCTCTGGATTAGGTCTAGAGGTCCTGGGTTTGGATTCTTCCTCAATCACTCACTACCTACCAGTATGACTTTGGGCAAGTCTCTTAACTAACTTCTCCTATCATTACTTTCCCTTTGCTGATTTATCTGCTCTAAAGAATTTTCCCTCTGTTATCCTATATATAGCTGGCTTTTATGTAGTAGTTTGCATATTTTCCCCTCATCCATTAGGCCAGGAGCTCTTTGAGAGCAGAGACCATGTTTTACCTTTCTTTGTGCTTAGCAGAATTCCTGAAACATAATAAGAGTTTAGAGCAGCTAAGGAAGTCAAGAAGACTCATCTTCCTGAGTTCAAAACCAGCCTCAGGCATAGTAGCCATGTGATTTAACCCTCGATTTCTTTCGTCTATAAAATGAACTGGAGAGGTAAAGGGCAAGCCACTCTCTTTGCCAAGAAAATACCAATTGGGATCACAAAATAGACAGAAGTAAAATGACTGAACTTTAATAAATGTTTATTGAGTGACAAAAATTATAAGGTTAGATTAGTTGTCCATTCTAGCTATAAATCTATAAGTCTAGGGGGACAGCAAACTAGAAATAAATAGAAGTGATATAATTTTTATAATGATATGTTTAACAATGATGGCAGTAGAGTCACCACATTTGGTATTGAAGCCAACACTATTTTCTCTATAGAGTTGGGTGAGAGGTGGATACCAAAGATGGATGGCAGGCCATCACAGCAGAGGTGTTTGTCCTTCCAGAATACCCCACACACTCAACTTTCACCTGTGGTTCCAAGGAACTGTACCATGTACATTAGTCATACTCTGATCTGGCAGATAGCTAAACCAGATTCATTAATGGGGTATCTGATTCAAACATGAAAAGACTTCCTCTGGTAGAATAAGTAGACAAGAACAATTTGTTCCAGTGGCTGAAGCAGGCACTAAGAGCTTGGTGAGGCATTGAAGATGTCGAGGACATCCCATTGCATCCCAGGTCATTGACAGTCATCTTAATTTCTGTCCTGCCGTTGGACTTGGATGACTCAGGAAGAGAGAATGAGGCTGACAACTTTGTGCAGCTCTCACTTAAAACCAATTTATGTACAAGTCAAGACTTCACCCCATGATGTCATTGGTCCTCTTCAAATGAAGGATGAACGTTTCCTCTTCAATAGTGTTTTCAAACTCAAATAGAAACAGTTGCTGCTAAAACATACCATAAAGATCATTTCTGGCTGCATATTGACTTAGTATTAAAATGTAATATTTATCTATGTTTGATTGTATTTTCATTCTGTTAAGCATTTCTCAATTACATTTTAATCATTTGGCTGTTCTCCAGAGTGTTCCCAGCTGCATTACTTGTTTGATACCTCTGCTTTGTAACATGCTGCCTCATAGTGAAAAAATTAAGAGGTTGAAAAAGCATATTTCCCAGATTACAAAATGCAGGCAGTTCATTGAGTCATCATTGTTCTTCGTCAGTCACTGGATAAGAAGTGAGTCCCAGAATAGGAGAGCTCAATGGCTTGCCCAGGGGAAAAGGGGAATGTTCAATGAGTCCCATCTGCTTGTTGATGCAAAAGTTCATCTTTTTAACATGAATATTCTCCTGGAGACTCCATATGGAAGTATATCATAGAATGCCATAACCTCAGAAGAGGTAGACCAATGAAAAGATACATGATAAGTATAATTATGCTACCAATGAGAAAAAACATTAGAGAAATTACATTAAAAGATCAAGAAAGGGAAAGAGCTAATTATTCAGTGATAGAGAAGGATATTTCTACTACTAATTACAATAAAAGTAGTAGGAAATGTTTACATAGCATTTAAAGATTTTCAAGTAATTTAGATATATCATATTAGATAATATTTGTAAAACACTTTAGTACAATCCCTAGTATATTAGTAGAATAAATGCTTATTTTTTCTTTTCTTCCTCCTCCCCTACCATACCATTCGATACTCACAACTCTGGAAGATAGGTGCAATTATCGTAATTTTTTTTTTTTAGGTTTTTTTGCTAGGCAATGGTGTTAAGTGGCTTGCCCAAGGCCACACAGCTAGGTAATTATTAAGTGTCTGAGACCGGATTTGAACCCAGGGCTGACTCCAGGGCCAGTACTTTATCCACTGCGCCACCTAACCACCCCATATTATCATCATTTTTACAGAATAGAAGAATGAGGCTGAGTGAAGTTAAGAGACTGGACCAGAGTCACGCAGCTCTTAAGTGTCTGAGAGTGGGATTCTGATTCAAATCTTAAATCTGTGAAATATTAAATTGGGGAAAAAAACCTAAAGAAAGCTTTCCAGTGATTTGGGTCAATCTACTATTAAGGATAGAAGAAATAGCAAGTCTTTTGGAAATTAAAGAAAATGTGTTAATATTCTATCTTATCCTGGGCATGAAAGGACAAGAAATTATGATGAATTGTGATCTATGCAGTGATGGGATGAAATCAAGGATTAATTGAACTAGCAAAGTATTCTGTTGCCTTTCAAAATATAAATTAGATCCTCTAAGCCAATAACACTTATTTACCATTTAAGAAATTATATATGGCTTGAAAGAAACAAGACACTCACCCCTCTTCCCTTTATGACCTTTGGAACACAATCTGGGAAGAGGTTTATCTCATCTGTGTAAAAGTACAAATTATTGGACTGGCATAATTAAATTACATGGTAAAATTGTGTCTTTACTCTGTACTATGAGCCCATGAGATGATAGTCAAAACAAGATGGGAATACTGAGTGCCAAACAAAACAACAAATTAAGGTTCTTTCATCTACTATCAGATTACATGTCAGATTTAACGCCCCCCCCCCCAAATGCTCATTCACAGCTACTGTAACAATTCTACTACTGAGCAGTTTTAGTAAAGGTAGCAATGTGAGAGAAGAATTGCCTTAATTTAAGTCCTCACCAAAGTGGGTTTTTTCACAGTTACTGAAAACTGTCTTTGGTTAACGACTCATGAGATAAGTCTATTAGGTTAATAAGTTTTTTCCTTACTATGCTACTACTATAATTTCTGATGATTAAAACACAATATAAAAGATTAAAATAAAATGTAAAATAAACCAAATTATACAAAATGGATTTACTGTTTGCTTGATATTGAGTTAATAAAAGCAACTGTCTGGTTCTTAGTATGGGGATTTTTTGAGGCTACTGGGGACTATTTTTGAGGTTTTCCTACATGTGTGTTCATGTCTATGTGTGTACTCTGATGAGAGGCAATGTGCCCTAGTATGTAGAAGGCTAGTCTTGGAGCTGAAAAGACCAAGTTTATACTAGTTTTGTGACATGAGGTAAGTTACTTCTTTCAGGGCTTGCTTGAAACAGTTCTCTAAAATTATAATTTTACAGAGAAGGTGCTGATCTACATTGATAAAGGAAATTTCTTTAGTTGTGAATTTCCTATTTTAATGACATATGACTGGTCCTTTAGGGTAGCCATGTGATGTAGTGAATTGAGCATTGGACCTGGAATTAGGAAGAATCATCTTCATGAGTTCAAATCTGGCCTCAGATACTTAATAACTGTATGACCCTGGGCAAGTCTCTTAATCCTGTTTGCCTCAGTTCCTCCTATGGAGAAAGAATTCACAAACTACTCCAGTATTTTGCCAAGAAAACCACAAATGGGGTCATAGAGAGTCAGACACAATTGAAAAGTGAAAACAAAAACATGTCTGGTCCCTCTCCCCTATTTTTTTCTGATATTTTTCTTGTATGCTCCTTTCCTCTAGTAGTGATGAGGACAAAAATATTGGGGTATGGTCTATTCTCAAGCTCAAGAATTGGTGTGATATAATTCGCCAGAAGATTGACTCTTAATCCAGAAGTACTGGGTCAAATCCTGGGACAAAATAGGTTTATTCTGTTAGGTAACAAAGTAAGAGTATTAAATAGTAATGGAGAATTAACTAAGTAATTAGAGGTTGGTTCAACTGGCTTATTTGGGGATAAGCAGCAGCTGCAGAGGCATAGGAGAGAAATTAAGGCTAGTTACAAGAACTTTGCAACTGGGTTGATAGTAGCCCCATCAGGGGTAAAGGAAGGGTTTTTTATTCTTGGTGTACATGCTGGGAAAGGTAAAGGAGAAGTTAGGGGAAGAAGTTAAAGTAATTCCTATTATCTCAGTGGATTTATATCTCATTATTCTTTTGGATAGGGCAGCCCTTTGGGTGAGTTTGGGAAAGAAGCTGAGATATTTACATCTCAGTACCCCTTTTAGTAGGCTGACTTTTGATGAATAGGTTCCAGGTGACCCAGAGTCGGAGCTATCTATCTAGGTAACAATGGGATAGAAATCTGATGCCCATAGGAGAAGCACAGCCAGCACAGAAGGAAATAATATTTGGTATGACATTTTTTCTAATATTTCCTCCGCTTCATTAACATTTTCTCTACTTCAGTTATATTAAATAGCTAAGAAGTGTAAAGAGTGTGCCAGTATCAGAGTCAGGAAGATCTGGGTTCAAGGCTTACCTCTAACAATGGACAAATGACAACCTTTAAGTAATGTGTAGTCAAATTGTTAAAACTATAAACGATAAAAAAGTTTTCAGTGTGCTCATTGTAGAAATGTTGAAATATTAGAGAAATATTTCTCTAGACTTTTCTGGAGTATTAAGGAATTATAATCTGTGCTTGTCTAATATTTTCTGGTTTTTTAATGTCATTTTATTTATTGTATTTATTTATACAGTCATTATACTGTCATATTATGCTGTTGTTATACTACTGAGCAAATTTAAATTCACCAAGATAAAAGAAAGTAATCTTCCCCCCCACACACAATCCCTCTTCCACCTTCCTGGCTCTTAGCCATCCAAGGTCACATCCAGGTGGGTCATTCCCTGACCCTCTTCCCCCTGACTCCTCCCTGCACAGGTGGCTGGACTACCTATAAAAGCTTGGCTAACCCCTTCCTCCATGCAGGATCCACATGGGTCTAAGCCCAGCCATATCTTGTGATTTTTCTTTCCCATTCCTCTTTTCCCTTTCTTAAATGTTCTTGCTATTAGCATTTGTGAACTTTTAGTAACTTGTGAACATTTTGTAATAACCTGTAAAACTTTCATGCAACCTGTGATTAAAATTTAAGTCTTTCTTACCTATCTGAGACAGAATAATGAGTTTTTCACCCTAAACAACCCCAATCTTTAATTTCACCTTTGTTGAACCCCATTTCCTTCCATCTTCAGAAGGACTTTCCATATTCATTCTAGGAGAATGTCCAGATTAGTCATCTTTTCATTTCCTACCTGATTGCAGTAGTATGAATTTTTCCATCTTGCCTCTGTTCCAGGTACATTCTCTAGCATACACAGCTTCCTCTACCACCTCTGAGCCAGATGTCATTTCCTTTGTTATATTTCAACTTCTTTTTATATGTTGCCTTCCCCATTAGAAGATAATCTCCTTGAAGGCAGGGACTATCTTATTGTTTGTATTTGTGTTTCCAGGGTTTAGCAAATAATAAACACATTGCTTATTGACAGTCTGAGGAGTCCTTACACTCACCACTCCTTTCTCTTAGCTAAATAGCTGCACATTTTCACATCAGATACAGCAAGGAGTTATGAAAAAAACTAAATCATGGCAGTATCTATGATATTGTCATTTAACCCTTATTTTCTTAGACAAAGCCCCCCCCAAATTAGTCCCCAAACTGAAAAACTCAAATAAGAAACCTCACTTACTAACTGTGAGACCCTTGGCAAGCCACTTAACCCTAGTTATCATCTGTGCCAAAAAATAAAGTATGGTATTACTATAAATGTCTCATAAATACTTAGTCCAAAGTAATTAAATTTTTTAATAAAGACATTTTAATAAATGGCATATCTTTCTCAAGGGGAGAGGGGGCACCAAATCCTGGTTAGGTCTTATATTCACTTTGAAAGTCCTCCCCCTTCATACCAATCATTGGCTGAAGTCACAATCCATACATTTGCCTCTGTATGTTTTCCCAGCCCTGCTCATTATATTAATGAGCAAGAACAGTTACCTCCTTGAGCATGCGCAAAGGAGGACTGTATACCCTAGGTTAACTCAGAACTAGGTGGGGCAGACCTGGCCTAATCTCAGGGTTTGATCTGGTTGAGGCTAAGTCTTTTGTCTTAACTCACATACCTGCCTGTAGGCAACAATACAGGAAGATACCAGTCTAAACACCCCCATATTCCTCACAATTCCCCTGTTTTCTTTTTTAACAAGAATTTGAGTTTCACACCTTATTAGCGATTTCTTTCTTAAATCACAATCCTTGTTATAACATGACTACTGACTTTTTCTATCAAGATTTTTACTTCCTCATTATCAGAGACATGGACCCATCCTATTTTCCAGGTTTGTCAACTTTCTGATGTCTCTGCTTATTTCTTTTACTATTTGCCTATTGTCATCTATCTTTAGGCAGCAACTTGATTCAATTCATCACAAACTCCTCCAATCAACAGATTGTCTCATATAACTCTATGTTGAATAACTCTCTTGTTTGTTTGGCTTAGTCAGCCAGCAAGTCCAGGGCTCTAGCTGTCTAATTGGTAATTATTTCCACTACAGCTTAGAATCTAATCAGGATTTAAATTGGGGTTCCATAGCCCCAACTCCTTTCCTGTGCCCAAGTAACAGCCCATAAGTCTGGATAACAACTCCCTGACCAATCCTTGCCACATGGGTATATGCAATGGTAATTACAATTTTCTTTACCTTAATGGATCCTGACAAGGGATCCAGGTACCATCATTACATCTCACATGAATCTCAGTCCACCTATCTCTGTAAGTTATACTGTCCAGAATATGTATACCCTGCTTCTGGACACAAGTCTACAGACATTAGCCACTCCCCAGGAAATATACTGTCCAGACTGGATTAGAAAATGGTCATCCTGATCTGATTCAGTCATATGCCACTGGTGTTTCTCTCCTCTGGACCTGAATCCTGTACTATAGTGCACCTCTTAGCTAAACAGCTGCGTATTTTCACATCAGATACAGCAAGGAGCTATGAAAACAACTAAACCACGGCAGTATGTATGTATGATATTGTCACTTAACCCTTATTTTCTTAGACAAACCCTTTCCCCCCCCAAATAAATCCCCAAACCCAAAAGACCAAATAAGAAATCCCACTTACTAACTGTAAAACCCTCATCAAGTCACTTAACCTCTGACCAGGGACTGAGAATTCAGGCCAGACTAAGGGGATTGGCACCCAAAGTCAGTCCTCAAACTGCTCTGAACCACCACAAGTCCAACAGTTAGCCACACCAAAAGACTGGGCAATGCCTTCTGTCAGCTAGATTCTCCTCCTACCATTACTAATACCCTGTTGTCTAAATCAGAGATAGGTCCCTTCCTAGATGGGATATATACTCATATAGGATATAATCATGCCACCCAAAAATCTCAACCTCCTTTTCTCTCAATGGAGAACATCTTCACCCTGCCTCTCCTCCTCCTTTCCATCAAAACTGTCATTATCTATAAGGAGAGGGAAGGGGTGATATACTTACAGAATCAAAGGGAAGTTACAGGTACAGAACCCCTGACTATACAATGTACACCTAGGCAAGAGATGGTGGAGATGAACTGGTCTAGTGTCTCTTTTCCTTCTCTTCTCTTCTGCTCTAGAGACATCCAATGTCCTTCTGCATCTTCTGAATCTGTTCCAAAAAGTCCTCTCCAGTTCAGGTGACTTGTTGAGATCTTCTCTTCTGGTAAGAAAATTGCTTGATATTTTACTTAGACCAAAATATATATTTTCATCATAAGACAATAAGATTCTGAGGTTTATTACAATTTATATTTTGCCTTACTGTCATATTGACACACATACTTCATTTCAACACAATAAACTTCCATATCTGTCTCACTACATGAGTGAACTCTACTGAAAATTACCACATTAACTTGAACTTGTATCAGCCTTAACCTTTTACTCTCATCAAACATCCTTAACTAAAATGAATTATTTTCTTCCCCGATTTTTTCCTGCTGTACTTATCTGATTCACATTTCTATCCCTTAAATTAGACCTTGAAACTATAATTATCCTAAAAACTTCCAATTTTTTTTACCTAAATATTCCCTCTAATATAAAAATTAAGGAACCTTAATTCCTATCTAAACATGTAGCATATAACAGGTTTCAGAGTTACACACTTAACCTATCTGGCTATTAAATCCACTTGACCGAAAACTTCTTTATCTGATTTGCTTATATCAGTTTACTATAAAGATCCAGGACATCAAAGTAAAATTCCTTTATAAGTATAATTTTGAATGTTAGTATCCAGACAGAGATCATGTGGGTAGTCAAACATCTTAGGCCAGATTTATTCTACCAGATGAGACATTATCCAAATGTCACTTTGGGGGAAATAAAGACAAAAAGGTCCAACCTCAGACCACACTGAAAAGCTACCTCTTTAAGTGCTTATCCTTTTCACCTGAAGTCTCCAGGCCCCTATTGGCTTTCTTCGCTCCAAGTAACACTTCCTTTTTTTGCTGACATTCTGGTATCAGACATAAAAAGAGAAAATTGATTAAAAGTCCCATGATCTAACATAGTAATTTTATCTAATTAGGACTTCAAGTGTGTCCAATTCACTAAATTCCCTATTATAGTCTTAATTGGGTCCAAATGAATGAATCTTCTACCTAAAGCTCTGAGTGTCCTTCCTGGATCCTTGCTGAATCAGGAATTCTAACTAAGGCTGGCCCTACATGTCTCATCTTCTAACTCTTACTTGAGGCCTCTGATCTCTAGCCCCACATCCCTTTTTCTGAAAGCATATCTGCTATATGAAATCATATTTCTATATAAAGATAGTGTATCAGATTCCCCTTTGGTTAGAAAACCCTCCTTCTAGTCCAGTGTATTTTACAACAAATAAATACCTCCTTTGACTAGATCACCTATCATCTCCTAAATTCTCACATAACAATCAACTAAATATTGTCACAGAACAATCTCAAATTATCTTTCTTGTGTTTATCTTTCTCATATTACATAGGTGCTTTTACTTCAAAGTAAACAATAAGTTTTGGAATATATATATATACATATATATATATATATATATATATATATATATATATATAACCAAAATAATCCCAGTTTATATATATATATATATATAAACTGGAAAATTTCTATACAAAAACTTAACTACCAACCATACTTAACATACAAATCATTGCTTTCAAACCATTAGAACAAGATGACTTTAAATTTCCTGTCATGTATAATTTGTTCCAAATAACAAAACAGCAGTAAGAATACCACATGAATTACCAGATTGTATAAAACAATCTTTCCATTATTACATTATGCATGAACTCACAGATCTCTCCCAGAAGGGGTCATAATTTTTTTATATTTCCTTTCTTACCCCATCCAAGCAATCACAATGCTAATTCCAGGCTTTAACATTATAGTATTCAAATAACTTATATGTTCACAAGAGAGAACCAAATAATTATACATTTACAAAAGTATATCACATAACTGATAAAGATTTTTCCAAATCTTACTTATTGACCTCCCCACACACATCGACTGTCTGCAGTTTCCATGAGAGAAGTCCACTTTCTTGACTTCTTTTAAATTAAACATCTTTACCCAGATCCTCCAAGAATCCAATCATTCACCCCCATATATATGACACTTTTAAAACCCCAATGTAATTCTTATTTATGCCATGGTTAATCCAATAGCAAAGGACAAAATTATTGGATGAAACCTCAATTCATTTAGCTTGCCATCAACTATACAAATATAACTTCCCAACAGTTTGATAAAAGCTTTAGAGTACCTTGTACCCAGAAGCCAGTACTCACATTCCAAAAACTCAATCCAAAATAAAAATAAATTATCATTAGGCTTAATACCAAAACAAATGAGAGAGCTAATAAGCCTTCTCCATAAATGCCCTTCACAGCTCTTTCCTCTAACTCAATGGTGTTTCAATAGAGTTTGAAATCCCAAACCAATTTAACAATCTAGGTTATTTATTTCCTCCCATTCTGTACAGATTTTGTGAGAATAACTGATACCCCTCTTTTAAAATCCTTAGAGTGATTCCAAAAACTCTAATTCAGAAGGGGGTCAACCTTAAAAACAGAGTGAGAGTCAGGAGTGCAACACTTTTAGGTCATATGGCCAGAGCAGAGGCATTCATTAAACATGATTTCCTTTCCATAAATGTTCTGGAGATGGCCCTTGATACAAGGCAATCAGGGTTAAGTGACTGGAGATGCCTTGCATCAAGGACCATCTCCATAACTTAGATGGAGTCTTCCAACTCAGAAATAAGTAACCCAGACCACAGGAAACACACAGCCCTGAGGGAACAATCAAATTCACTCATATACCATACTGGATCCAATCCTTCCTTCTGGTTTCTGGCTTCCAGCTACCAGTCATGAGGCTCCCTTTTCTCCCCCCCTCCCCCACTGCCCCAAGTCTGCTGGCAATCTTCCCCATGGCGGGATTTAAATTTTGGGGAAATTCCTGGAGAGGAACCCCAAATCCCCCTCTCTCCCATTGGGACACCCTATTATCCTCTGGCCTCTCCTTTGGGTTAGATGTCCCACCTGGAGGACTTCTCAGCCAGCCAGGGTGGTTCTGGCCACCCCAACCCCCACCCCACCCTGGAGATTGCCCCTAACTGTGGTTCTTACCCCCACACATTTAATCACTTGACTCCAAACTCAGGCCGTCTTCCCAGGAATCTTTGAGATGTGTCTTCCCAGGAATCTTTGAGATGTGTCTTCCCAGGAATCTTTGAGATGTGTCTTCCCAGGAATCTTTGAGATGTGTCTTCCCAGGAATCTTTGAGATGTGTCTTCCCAGGAATCTTTGAGATAGGTCTCCCCAGGAATCTTTGAGATATTTCCCCCACAGAGAGCACCAAGAAGGTGTGCTTGAAATCAAGCAATTTGCATGCTGTTTTCTTGTGTTCTTCCAGGAAAATATGGAAAAGATTAACAATATATAATCCCTAACAAGCACCCAAATTGTTATAAATGGCTTGTGAATACTTAGTCCAGAGTGATTAAAATGTTTTTTTTTAATTAAGACATCTTAATAAATAGCATACCTCTTTTAAGAGGAGAGGGGGACCAAATCCTGGGAATGTTAGGTCTTATATATACTTTGAAAGTCCTTCCCCCTTATGCCACAATCTAATTGATACATTCACCCCCATACATTTTCTCCACACTGCTCATTATACTAATCAGCAAGAACAGCTACTTCCTTGAGCATGCTCAAAAGAGAAGGACCACAAATTCTAGGTTAACTCAGAGCTAAGTGAGGCAGACCTGACCTAATCTCAGGGTTTGATCAGGTTGAGGTTAAGTCTTTTGTCTTAATTCACATACCTGCCCATAGATGGCAATACAGGCAGACCCCAGTCTTTGTAATGTAAACTAAAAATCTCCCTTCACATTCTTGTGAGACCCAAATACCCCCATAGTCTTCACAGTATTAACTCTGAAGACCTGGGTTCATCCCTATCCCTAGTACTCTCTGTGCCACCTGAGGCACTTTGTTGCCAGAAAATGTGTGTTGGCTAAAGGTTTCAGGGGTTCAAGGGCCTCATGAATGAATTCACTTAAAACATTGACTCTGACCCAGATGAATTTAGGGACAAAAAAGTTTATTTAGGTATTGCTGATAGTATCAGAAGCTAAGAGAGAGGTTAGCAGCAGCCACAAGTGCCACCCTGAGGATATAAGTAGTAAGAAAGTGTTTAGGGGCATGAGAGCTTATCTGGGAGATCATGCTCCCTAAGAGTGGACTAGCCTACCAAAGGGAGATGGACAATTCATTTGAGGAGAAGTAAGCTTTTAAAGGGGCAAGAAAATGAGATAATTAGGGAAGAGTAGATAGGAAGACATAACTCAGAGAGCTGAGGTTGTGAGGGATATGAAGATGAGGGTGTAGCTTAAAGAGCAAAGATGATGGGGGAAAATAGCTCAAAGACTTAATCCTTTCAGGCTAGGGCAGGGATCCATTGTTTTGTTGATAGGGGCTTGTCTTGTTCCTGGGGACAGGAAGGATAAGCTACTTTACCAAAAGGTTCATTGATTTCATCTCTTAGTTTTAATGTGAGGTCAGCTCAGAGGTTAACGATTTCTCAAAGTCAGCACAAAGAGAACAGATTAATTAAAGAACATATTTCTCTTTCACATTTCCAGTACTTCAAGAGGACTTCTCTTGGCCTTAAATTCCTCATTTGTAAATGAGGGGATTGATCTAGATTCAGATGGTCTCTTGAGATCCCTTCCAGTTTCAGATCTATTTTATCATAATAATTAAAATCCTGGATTTGGAGTCAGAGTTGAAATCCAGGTTTGGGCAAGTTACTTAATCACTCTTCCTCAGTTTCTTTATCTTTAACAGGAGAGGATTGGTCTAATGGTCCCTTATAGCAATATATTTATGATGCAATAGATACAGTTAATTTAATTCAATAAGGACATACTTTGTTCTTGGCACAGGGCTAAGAGCTGGGGATAGGAAGACCAAAACAATCTCTTCCCATGAAAAAATTGCATCCTATTGGAGTGAAATAGCTTGGAATAGAAAATTACATTTTCATTCAAAATTAAATTCAAAACTATCCGATATTGGGGCAGCTAGGTGCGGCAGTGGATAGAGCACCACCTCTGGAGTCAGGAGTAGCTGAGTTCAAATCTGACCTCAGACTTTTAATAATTACCTAGCTGTGTGGCCTTGGGCGAGCCACTTAACCCCATTGCCTTGCAAAAACCTAAAAAAAACCCCAAAACTATCCAATATTAAATCTATATCTCTAGTCCCAATATGCAATTTCATTTGTACAGAGAATTTCTAGTATGTCCATGAAAATTCTCTTTACCTATACAGATCAATAATAATAATAATAATAATAATAATAATAATAATAACAATAACAATAACAATAATAAAAGCTAACATTTATAAATGCTTACTAGCAACTCTTCTGTAACGTCACTTACAATCTTAGAGGGTTATATGGGCCACTGGGAGATTAAGAGAATCACTCAGGATCACACTGCCAATAGGTGACAGTTGGATTTCAACTCGAGTTTTCTTGACTTTTGAAGCCAACTAATTTATTCATTACAAGATGCTTTCTCTCTAAAATAGATAATTTCTTTGAGATACTTTAAAATACATTGCAACACTTTGTTACCTTTCAGACTCAACATAGGCATTCCTGGTCTTTCCTGGTTTCTTCATATGTTGACAAATATCTCTAGACTGATTTCACAGCATCTTCAACATTCATCTTTCTTCTTGTCCCACTCTGCTTTCTTTTAATTTCCTTCTTAGCATCATTCCTTTGCTAGATCTTTGAAAAGAACATGTGTTAATGGAGACCAATTGCTTTGAAATATAAAATCGGGATCACATAAGTGTTTGTTATGAGAAGTCATCTACCTATAAGGTCATTATGAGGAAAAAAAGGCTTCTAAGTGACTCAGAGCTTTTGATTTCTCTAGAAGATGATTAGAAAAAATAGGATTTCTCAGTAATCTTACTGTTGTTTTCTTTTCTTGACCTAACAAGTCTATGAAAGACAGATTTATAATAAAATATGTATTTTTTAAAACCTCAAATCTTTTGAGTCAAGAAAAAGCCTTCAGTGATGCATTTTGTGCCTACTCATACAAAGTTTAGAGCAATTGTAATAATAGCAATGCATTAATAGCAGCAACATGTTGGAATGGTTACAGAGGCTGTCTTTGAGTCAGGAAGACCTGGGTTCAAGTCCCACCTTGGACACATCTTGACTGAGCTGGGCAAATATTTTGAATTCTCAATTGTGAGAAAAATAGGTTGTTTGGCTTCCACAGGATGTAAAAGGAGACTGTTACTTTAAAAAATATACTTTACGAAAACTGGGATCTGTCTATGGCTATTGAATAGGAAAGATATCTGTTTACATGCAAGTATGTGAGAATAGGACAAAAGGGGAGATAAAGGAATTGACCCTACCACCAAACTGGGAGAGGTCTTCCAAGGTGATCTAAAGATGCCATACCTGAGATTAGATCTAGTCCTGGGTTGATCTAGGGTCTCTGACCTCTGCAAGCATGTGTGCTTAATAAAGTCCAAACATATTACTATACACTTCCCCTGTGAAAATTGAAGCTTATCAGTATAACATACATTGTATGAATAGGGCAGGGAAAAAATATTAGAGAATGGTATGGAGTGGTGTATCGCTTAGAATGTAATCTGATGATTCAGACCAATGGCAGGTTTGGAAGGGAGGAGAAAACCTTTCAAATTGTATGTAAGACTGGACATTGGCAGAATTTGGGTCTTTTTCCAGCTAGGGGAGATAGCCCTTTTTTGCAGAAAAGTTAATAAAAGCTATTCTAACACTCCAGGCTGTTTTTATTTTCATGGGTCATTTACATGGTATTCTCAGAAAACTCTCAAAGACTATAATTTGCATTGATGAAGGAAGTACCTCATTGGGAACTGTTTCACCCAATGAAATTATAGGTATAGTCCATTTTTCTCCTAATTAATAACTATAATAAACTTTACATTTACAAAATACTTGACAATTTTCAAGGTATTTTCATTTAGATTATCTCCTGTGATCCTCTAACAACAATCCTGGGAAGTAGGCTGGCCAGCCATTATTATCCCCATTTTAAAGATGAGAATTACTGAAACATAAAGAACTTAACTGACACACTAGGCTGTAAGCTCCTTGAAGACAAAGACCTTGCCATATTTCTTCCTTATGTGAGAAGCTATGTACAATGGAAAGAGCACTGGGCTTGGTGTTGGAAAATTTACATTTGAATCTTACCCTGCTAATTGCTTATTGGTGTGATCTTGGGCAAATCATATAACCTCTTAAGGCTCAGTTTCCTCCTCTGTAAAATGAGAGGGCTGAACTAACTAGCTTTGGAATTTCTTTCTTATTTCTAAATCTAGGCACCTGTGAAAAATACCATTTTACAAATGAGGAAGCTAAGAACCAGAGAGGTACAAATTTTGCCCAATTTTATTATTTATTACATATATTCCTTGTATATATTATATTCTCTATATATCATATTTTATGTATATATTACATATATATTACATATATTCCTTGTAACAAAGAATAAAAAAGAGGAAGAAACAGTTATTCATCATCAATACATCAAACCAAGGCTAAGAATATATACAGTGTCTCATATTCTACAAGGAAGAGAAAGAGATATATCATATGATTTCTCCCCCCCTTTTCCTTGAGACAAAACTTGCTTGTTATTATACAATATTCTGTTTTAGCAATACTCTTCTATTTGGCCAGCTCTCTTTGGCATCTCACTTGAAATCAGTTCCTGTTGGACTTTGGTCTGCCTATTCCTTAGTTGTCACAGGCTCCTTCCTCTGTATCCCACGTAGGTCATTTGAATTTCTCTTGAATTCTTTAGCTTGTCCTTACATGCTTCTCAGATTCCCATTAGCAGACTCAATCTTATCTCCAATCCCAGATGCTGATTAGTCATCCCTTTCCTGATGTATTTTGTCGAGATTTGTATGTGTAAATCATGATACTTTTGTTAAAAAACTAAACAAAACCCACAAATATCAAAATACCTTCTAATGACACCTCATGGATCTTATTGCTTTCCTAAGTAGGCTTATTATTAAATACCTAAAAAAAACCCCAATATTTTCATAATTCCTCTTTATTTCTAGTATAATAGCTGTGTGTTAAGGTCCATGAGTAGTACTCTAATGGAGACAATCCTGGGCAAATCAGTTAACTTGTTTGCCTCAGTTTTCTCATCCTAAAAGAAAATCCCAAATGGTGTCACAAAGAGTTAGACACAACTGAAATGGCTGAAAAAAAAATCAACAATCTCTCTTTGTGTTTTTCTCAATCTGTCTCTACTCTCTCTGAATCTGTCTTTATGTCTGTCTCTCTCCAGGTGTGTATGTCTCTTCTATATGTCTGTCTATATGTCTGTCTCCCTCTGTTTCTATCTCTGTCTCTGTCTGTCTGTCTCTTTCTCCATATCTGTCTTTTCTCTTCTCCCTCTGGAATTTCTCAAACTGTCCTCCAGACCAGTATTAGACAGTGGTGGAAAATCAAGAGAAAGGCTGCTTGGGAGAAGGGTTAGGATGGTGAGGGGAAGGGGGGGGAGGGAAGCACATTAGGTTCTGATCTTATTTAGCAGCTATCCCTAACTGCCTTTTAAGGGTATAATGGGGGGAAGGTTCAGGGGGCAGATAAAACAAGGAGAACTGACATTCTGAATGACTGCTCTGAAAATACAGAACATTTTTATCATGTTTCTGGTAATAGTATCATTGAATCTAGCTCCTAATTCAGAAGAACATTTTAATGGATTTATTTATTTATACTTTTGAAATGAATCTGACTATTTAAAAATAGCACAGTATTTCTTTTGGATTCCAGATGTTATTCAGGACCATATTCTGCTGGTTAGCTTCTGCTCTGTCATTAGCTGCCTGTCATGCCTGCAATCACTTTAGAGAAGTCTGTAGAGCAGGAACTAGCAATTATTGGTATCTTGGCTCTGTGATAATTGACTGATAGCTCTCAGAGGAATGTTTAAGAAGATAGTAACTTGCTAAAGGGCCACAATCCACTGAGATGACACAATCCTTCCAAAATCACAGGGGAAACCATTTCTTTTGACGTAGTCATGTGGCAAAAAAATTATGGGGCTTTGAAGAATCCTTGTTGAAGAATTCTTTTAAGTGCTGACACCACAAGATGTGGTGGCTCAATTAGGTATCATTATTCTGTTTTATGGATGAGGAAACAGACTCAATATATTAAATAATTTGCTTAAAATTTGTGGACAGAAAGGCAGCATAGGAGATTCATCTTCCTGAGTTCAAATCTAGCCTCAGACACTTGTGTGACCCTGGGCAAGTCACTTCACCCTGTTTGCCTCAGTTTCCTCATCTGTAAAATGAGCTGGAGAAGGAAATAGCAAAGCACTTCAGTATCTTTGCCAAGCAAGTCTCAAATAGAATTCTGAAGAGTTGGACATGACTCAAATGAACAAAAACAAGAAGGGGTAGCTATATGGCACAACCCAGGAGTCAGGAGAACCTGAGTTCAAATGTGAAGTCAGATACTAATTAACCATGTAACCCTGGGCAAATCACTCAACCCCAGTTGTCTCTTCTCACTAAAATGTCTTAGTGACAGTAGGCATCTACTGAAGTTGGCTGTCATAAAGTCAGATCCATACTTCAGAAGTATTCCATTGACAACAGTGTGGAAGATGGTGGGGAGAGACTTGAGGTGGGAGATCAATTAAGGAACTGTTGAAATTTTCTAGGCAAGATGGGATAAGGGCAGAGATGGGAACTCAGATAGTGGGTATGTGAATGGGGAGTAGGGGTTTGATCTATGAGATTATAGAGATCTAGTCAAGTCATTTGACCCCAATTGCCTCAAAAAAAAAAAGACTTAGAGAGTTGCCTAATCAAGAGATTAAGTTACCAGGATCCTATAGTTAGTATGTGGAAGAAACAGGACTTGAACCCAAGTCTTCCTCACTCCTTGGCCAACCTGTTATGATCTGCTGAGTCTCATGTTGCTTTATAAGGATGGTCACCTTTTAAAAAAATTAACTTTAGAAGTTCATATTGCATAATAACAGTAATGATTCATATTTCATGAATGTTTTAAAGTTTATAGAACAATTTTACCATGGTTAACTAATGAAGGGGCTGAAAGGATGCATAGTAAATATCCAGTGGTTTCCTGTTGGATTAAAGGTAGCTAGGTGGCTCAGTGGATAGAGCACTGGTCTTGGAGTCAGGAGGATGGGAGTTCAAATCTAGTCTCAGACACTTGACACCAGCTGTGTGACTTGGACAAGTCACTTAACCTGGATTGCCTCACATTCAGGGATATCTCCAGTTGTCCTGATTCATATCTGGCCACTGGGCCCAGATGACTCTAGAGGAGAAAGTGAGGCTGGCGATTTAACACAGCATCCCCCTCACTTAAATCCAATTAACTTACTTGTCATGGCATTACCTTCCCTGATGTTATGGTCTTCTTTGAGAATGAAAGACAAGCATCATCTTTACAGTAAATATTGGAATTGAGTCCAACACTGTTCCTACTCTAATATTTTCCCTCCAAAGTCCTGTATTTGAGGATTTGTGGATAAATACTTAACAACTGGCTCTTCAGGGTAGGAGTGGGGGGGAAGAACTTTCAACAGTCTTCTGTATTTAATATGCATTGTTCAAATTTTTTCCCATTACTTTCTTAAGTCTAGACAACCAACAAAATAATAAATTAAGCCCTGATTTGTAGTGTTTGCCAATTTTGGGGGTGGAAGTATAAGTGTTCCCAAGTCAACAGGAGCTGGTATTCAGTAATCACATGTATACTTCCCACTGCAATTTGTTCCTTGTTTTCTTTCCAATTTTCTATCAATGCCCACCATTGAAGTTACCCTACTAGGACCAAGATAGTTTTACCTTGAAGACGAACTATGTAAGCTCAGCATGATTTCACATATTATCTCTATACAATATGTAGCCATTATCTTGGTGAAAGGAAATTTTTTTTAGAAGGGAAAAATGATTTTTTAAGATAATGTATTGACATCTTCTGTTTTGATATCACTTCTACTTTTAGAGATTTCCCTCCCCTTCCTCACAGATTCTTCCTTGTAATAAAAATAAAGAAAAAAGAGAAAAGTAAAATAAATCAATGCATCAACTATTCTGATAGTCCATATATGCAATGTTCTGCACTGATCTCACCACTTCTACAAAAAGAGAGCAGTTAATGGGGAAGGGGGAAGATGTTAACCTGCAGTTAGATAACTGTGATCACAGAACATACAAACTCATTTTGTCAGATAGGAAACTGAGATCCAGAGAAATATAGGGACTTACCTGAAATCACAAAGAAAGTAAGTGTCAGAGGAGGAATTTAAACTGAGAATCTCTTATTCCAAAGCTCTATCACTCTATGCTATTTCTGTGACCTTACAGTGTGGACAGTCCCTCCACTAATGCAGATTCCCAATTCATACATTAATGCCAATTCTATGCAATTCCTGTGGGCACCCTTGCATCATCTCCCCTGACTGCTGGAATTTTTCCTCTGATCCTTTTCATATTTTATACATAACAGTAAAACTCATGGACTGTCTACCTTGTTCTTACTATATAACCATCCCCTCCTCCTCCTTTTCCATTCATACCCATGGATGATGATATCTGTGATGTCCCTACTAGTAAACAACTGATAAAATGTTATGTAACCCATGAGTGCCTACCATATGTCAGGGGTATGGGGTGAAATTGGTTAGATCTGGGCCCATTTCTGACACTTAGCAGCTGTGTGATGCTGGACAAATCACTTAAGCTCCACCCCCCCCTTTCTCTTTCTAGCTATAAAATACTTTCAAAAAATCTTATATTTGGGAGTTCCTATATCTATATCTGCATTTTAGGGGGAGGTCTTATACATACACATATATATATATATATATATATATATATATATATATATATATATATATACACACACACACGTATATTTGGCATGTATATACATGTATTATATACATAAAACACATATATTTATATATTTGTACATATTATGTATATATCTATATCTATATCTATATATCTATATATATATGAAACCCTTATTGCCCCAATAATTAGGATGCACATATATAGGAATGCATATTATGTACATATGTACACAAACATTTTGGGAATAAAAATAGCAATAATAATATAATTATTTATTATATTATTTAATATAGTTAATTTTTGTTTATTAATATTACTTGTTTTATTTAATATTTAATTGTTATAAATAATTTAATAGCCAAAATTATAATAAAAGACTTTTGGAATCCATATATATATACAGACTAAAAATAGTAAATGCAAATAAATGTAAGTTAATTAAAAAAAATAAAGCAGTTAGGGAGAAAGAGCCCTAGTAAATGATAGAATTAGGAAATATTTCATGTAGAATGTTATGCCAAATAATCTTCTCCTCTTCCTTCTTTACTGGCACAATACTAGTTGGGATGTTAAGAAAGATTTTTTGCCCCAGAACAACTTAGGACCACTGAAAAGCATCGGGCAATTAACTAAATTGGACAATCAGAAAAAACCTTGAAATACATGTTGAATTGAGACAATAATCTTGGAGGACTGAATTTCAGTAAAAGTTTAATCAGCCATTAAATTGGCATGTGTAAAACTTTTTTTTCAGGTCTGTCTTATGTTCATTGAAGACTGAAAAGGAGTAAGGATAGACTCAGCAGGAAAGGAAGGAAGGAAGGGGAAAAGTCTCTTTGAAAGAGGAGGTTATCCAGGAAGGATTCAGAAAAATCTGAAGATTTATATGAACTGATGCAAAGTAAAGTAAGCAGAATTTTAAAAAACACATTACATTATACATTAACAATAAAATTGTTCAAAGTTCACCTGTAAATGACTTCGCTCTGCTCAGCAATGTAATAATCCAAGACAATAAAATGCTATCCATCTCTAGAAAGAGAACTGATGGCGTCTGAAAGCAGATTAAAGCATTCTTTTTTTTTTAATCTTTATTTTCCTGTTTTGTTTTGTTCTTTTGTCTGTGCTTTCCCAACATGGCTACTATGGAAACATGTTTTGCAAGCCTACATGTGTGTAATTTAAATCAAAGTGCTTGCTTTCTCAAGAAAGGGTGAAAGAAGGAGGAAGGGAGAGAATCTGGGAAAAAAATTGAATGTTAAAATTGTTTTTATATGTAATTGGACAAAATATAAAAAAGAAAATAAAAGAAAGAGGAGGTTAAGGCAAAATCTTTCAGACTTCGCAACTTTGCCTAATTTTCCAGCCAGTATATCTTCTGCAGGGCTGGGATAAGTAGGAATTGGGATCTGTGGTGTTTGGGCCAAACAGTAACAAAGAGCAGGTAGTTATACTTTGCATATATTATTAAGACTTTCTTTTGTTTTTTCTTTATTTAATAATTTCTTATGAAAAAACAGTCAGGTTCAGGGAACTCCCTTAAATAGCTAACATTCCTGTATAGTGTGCTTTATGGTTTCTCTTGAGGTTAAAGTTTACAAAGCCCTTTACATCTATTGACTAAATTTTAACCTCATAGCAATCTTCTATGGGAATTAGCATCCTCATTTTACAGATGAGGTTAAGAGAGGTTAAGAGATTTGCCCATGGTTGTTCAGGTGACAAATGCTTGGTGGAATTTGAATCCAATGTTTTCTGGCTTCCAGGTTTATCTACACCAAGGTTGAGATCTTATAATTTTGCCCAAATCAGTGAGATAACAACATGAATTCTAATTTCCCTTAAAGGTCAATCTTCTGATTTCTTCTATGACTTTTGAATGTCACTTTCTAAAATTCCACTTTTATTTTAGGAACCTATATTGTTTATGATCACCAAATTTATAATTCAGGTTGATAATTTGATTAAAACTGTTTTGAAACATTAATTTTCCTGGCTTCTTTGTTCAGCTTGGAATCTAACTTCTATGTCCACATTGTCTTCATACTAAAAAGGCCTTTTGTTTTCATAGGCAGTGTATTATCTATTGATTGAAATGCTTTATTTGAAGGCTTTCAGGCATTTACACACATTCTTTCAAAACTCACATATGATGTTGTATAAATAATTCTTTTTTTGTCTGAAAGGCATACTTTCCACCCTTTTTTTTTGCATTTTGATTTTCTTTTCCTTGCCTTGAAGTCAAATATGAATTTCTTATGAGCCAAGAATATTAACTGAATCTTAGCTAAGAATTGCTCTAACCAACAAGTATGAATATCACATGAGCTATAAAGAAAGAGTCCAATTATTTCCTGTTGTAAAGAAAGACTGAATAATATAAAATTAGTTTTCCAGGCCTTGCAGGGTCTTGTATTATTCAATGGCATTTCTATTTAAAAGTTTAATAGAAAAATACTGAAATAAATTTAGTAATCATAACAGTTAACAATTATATATAGTACTCAGGAAAGTGCTAGAGAAAGCTAGAAGAGAGTCCTGTTAAATTTTCAATGTGAACAATTATCAGTCAGAAATTAATATAAATCAGGGCTTGATTTATTGTTTTCTTGATTGTCTAGACTTATGAAAGTGATAGAAAAAATACAAACAAAGCAATATAAACCTAAATTGGGTATATATATATATATTAAATTGGTTATGTTATATATAATATATATATATATATTCCTACAGAGAGTAAGTTAAAACATTTACCAGTATACCATTGATTTTATGGTTTGCAAAATGCTTTACCTATTTTATCTTATTTGAGTCTTACAATAGTCTAATAAGTTAGGTGCTATCATTATTCCTATTTTACAGATGAGGAAATAGAAGTTGAGAGGTTAGATGATTTGTTCAGAGTCACACAGCTAGTAAGTATTGGAGGCAGTTATTAAATTCAAACTTTACTAAATCCAAATCCAGCCCTCTACTCACTGTTGGGAAATGAGCAACAACAGAGAATCAAAATGGTTTAGAACTGGAAGCAAGGTTCTTTCTAACATGACACATTTTACTTTTAGTTGAAGAAAACTGTGAAAGTAATAATAATGATAATAATAATAATTAGCATTTATGTTGTTGTTTAGTTGTATGCAAGTCTACATGCCCTACCTTTGGAGTATTTTTGGCAAAGATCCTAGCGTGGTGTCTTATTTCCTTCCACAGTACCACCTAGGTTAGGGAGTTGTCCTTGCTGTCAGAAACAACTGGGCTTCCATCTGACCTCTGACATTTTCTAGACGTGTGATCCATGGCAAAGTCCCCATAAGCCTGTAAAGTGAAGAGAATGATAATAGAGTCTAAAGATATTAAAAATATCTGCATTTTAGCCATTAGTCAATGAACATTTATTGAATGGTTGCTATGTCTCAGGTGCCATGCTAAGAATTTCTAGAAGAAATCAGAATAAAGCAGTAGTTTAGATTTCACATCAGGAGGAGTCAATTTTTGTTGACTTTTGAGTCCCCCCCCCTCCATTGGGTGGTTGTGAAGCTCAAGAGTACTGGACAGGTAGGCACTGAACCTGTGAGTTCATTGGCACAGGGAAGTGACAGATGAGGAAACTTCTGCCAATGCAAGTCATCACCATCTCTGTTGTTGTTCAAAGGGTGGCCTAAAGTGGTGAGAAGTTAAGTGACTTACCCAGGATCACACAACCAATATATTTCAATAGCAGAATTCGAATCCAAGTCTTCTTGCCTTTTAGATTGACTTTCTATCCACTAAACCTGGCTCTGCAAAGTAGGCACCAAACAAGAGTCAATTATTATGTAATAAAGTTTGTCCTGGAATTAATTTTTTAAACATTAACCTAATTTTTCCAAATTTAATTTATTATTTAAGGTAAAGGGTAGCTAGAGCAAACAGGATTCTTATTTCTTTAAGCAGTTAATTCTTCTCACTCTTTTCTCAATAGGTATATATCTGTACAGATATGAATAACCCTTAAATTCTAAAAGAGAAGATAGTTCAGATTAGATCAGAATGAAATTTAGTTGATATATTCATGAATAATCCTAGCAAGCAAGAAAAGGAGGCAGGCAGTACAGAATAATATAAAGGGTATGGAATTCAGAATCAGAAGTTGGGTTCAAACCTCAACCCTACCACTGAATGACTTGGTACAATTTGGTCCTCATCTTTAATTTGAATTCCTTAATCTCCTCATCTTTAAAATGAAAGAGTTGGATTTAAAGATCACTCAAATCACTCACTCTCTTCTCTAAATCTATGATTCTATGATCTAAAAAGATTCTATCTAAAAAGATAGAAGGTTCTCATAGTCTAGGGAAATTATATCATATAGTGATAGTCTCATACGGAGGGGGTATGATATAATACATAGAGGTCTTAATCTTGAGTCATGAAGATCTAGGTTCAAATTCTGCCCCAATATTTCTTAGCTACATGATCAAAGAGCCACAGTTTTCTCAGACATAGTATAGTGATAATAGTACCTTTACTATGTGTCTTATGGGGTTATTGTGAGGCTCAAATAAAATGAATGTTGCTAAAATGACATTGAGAAGGTTGAATCAAAAAGACTTAGGAATAATTGAATGTGAAAGACTCAGGCAGTGAAAAATCAAAGATTTTTAGGGATGATTACTAGCAAGATGGTGATATTATTAACAGAGGCAGAGAAGGCACAGCTAGACAATATTTCCTGTGGCGGGGGGTGGGGGGGAACTGGGGGGGAACTTTGTGGTTTTAGTGAACTGCAGTCTCAATATGAATCACAGGTGTGTTTTGGCATCTGGAGCATCTTTTTAGATGCCAAGGAGATATCTATGCTAGAGATGGACAGCTGGTGGTCAGGGAACAGAGTGATACATTTGACTACAAAGAAAACCACACCTGAAGGGAGGATCTGGTAATGATTGCTGTTGCCCTCACAATTATGGTGAGCCAGCCAAAAGGGAATAACTTTGATGAGTTGACTCATCAGTCTTTCACCTTCTACTCATACACTACCAGTAGTGGATTATCACCACTTTTAGATAGGCAAGTAATCAAACAAACAAACAAACAAAAATTTAGCCTGCATTGAGAGGCAAAGCATAAAAGAATGAGGGGGAATTGAATGTTCTAGGAAAACCACTTTTGAGGTCCTGGATTCTTTAGGAAGGACATTGGAGAATATCCAGAGGAAGAAAATCAGGTTGAGTATCTATTGAAGAATCTGAGGATTTCAATTCTGAAAAAAAAATTAGGTAATGAGAATGATATAATAAAGTCTTCAATAGTTATTTATTAAAGGACCTCCAACCCTTGAAAAAGAATTAAGATATTTTTATGCTGTCCTAGAGGGCATCATTAAGAAAACTCATAACATCTAAAGGTCTCCAGAGTCAATTTCTCATTACCCAAGACCTTTGAAGAGAGACCGACTTTTCACTTTGGGGGAATATTTATACAAGGGAATATTCTTTAGGAATGTAGTTCCTGATTTCATCAATAATAGTTTTCTCCAAGATTACCAATGCTCCATTGTAATATTATAATTAAAATGAAATTATAATACTTACTTATCAAATCTAGTGAGTTTTTCCTCAGTCATTATTTTCTCCCGTTTCTTTGTAACACTGTTGATGATTCCTCCCCCTCCTCCTAGATACTATTTCTTTCTTGGGTTTTCATGACACTGCTCTTTTCTTTTCTTTTTTTCCCCCTTACCTGTCTGGATAGTACTATTCAGTTTCCTGTACAGGACCACCATGTCTACCTCCAAGCATGGGTTTAACCTAGGTATCCATTGTCCTCTCTTGATGTTGCTATCAGTTCTCAAGTGATCCAAAATCACCTCTATGCAGATGACTCCCAGGTCTGTACATACAACTCAGTCTTTTTTGAGAGCTTCAGTTCTATATCATTAATTTCCTACTGGACTTCTCAAACTAAATAGTCTCTCAAACTCAATAGGTCCAAAACATAATCCATTATCTTTTCCCTCTAACCTTCCCTTCTTCTAAATTTCACTATTTATATTGAGGCTACCATTGTTCTTCTAGTTCTCCAGATTTGCAAAATCAAAGGCATCCTGAACTCACCCCTCTTCCTCACATCAAGGCTGTTGCTAAATCTTGTTGATTTTACCTCTATATTGAGTCTTCCATCTGTCCCCTTCACTCACATGGCTACTAGCCCTTTTCACAGCCTCATAACATAAATTTTATATATGCATACCTGTACACATATGCACATGCATGCATTATATGAACACATAAACACATACATGCATACTATAAAGTATTTTTATACATACACATACTACATATATAATTATAATATACAAGTAAGAAGAAAATCAGAGAAGAAAGTTATCATCAAAACCCAGGAAAGAGGGGGTATCTTGGAGAAGGCATGATCAACAGTGAATAATGATTGAGGGGAAAAATCCCACTGGATTTGATATTATATTTTTATTATTTATTTATTATTTATATTATATATATTTGATATTATAATTTCATTATATTATTGGAGAGTCCTCCTAATTGACTTCTCTGACTCCCATCTTTTTCTTCTTCTAATCTGTCCTCCACACAGCTGTCAAACTGATATATTCTTTTGGGTTTTTTTTTGGCTAGGCAATTCAGGTTAAGTGACTCATCCAGAATCTCATAGCTATAAGTGTAAAGTGCCTGAGGTCAGATTTGAAATAAGGTCCTCCTGAGTCTAAGGTCAGGGCTCTATCCAAGGGTCACCTAGCTGCCCCATGATAGATTCTTACAACCCAGTGCAGACCATGCCACTCCCTATCTCAAAAATCTCTTAGTGGCTCTCTTTTAACTTTAGAAAAAAAATCCCAAATCTTTTTCCTTGACTTTAAAGCACTTCATAATCTGGTTCCACCCTCCCTTTCCAGTCAAACTAGCCTGGGTCAGACATTCTATATCCACACCTTTGAAAGCTTTTATCATTTCTGAAATGCACTGTCTTGTCAACTATGTCTTTACAATTCTGTTTTCAAAGCTTAGCCCAAGAACCACTTCTGACAGGAAAATTACCCCGAGTTTTTAATTCCCTCCCCTTGTTAGTGTTCCTCCCACAAATAACTGTGTTTAATTTGTATCTAACTTCCTATGTATTCGTTGTTTCCCTTACCCTTGTTAGAATTTAAGCTCTTGGAGGGAAGGTATTATTTCATTTGTGTCTTCCTCTACTGTCATGGTAAGGAAGAAATAAAGGACTATTGAAGTGACTACAATGTTAGACTAGATGTCTTGAACCTTCTCTTTCAACTTTGTAGTTTTGTGCAAAATCAGAGGAGGAACATAACTGAAGATGATGATGAGTTGATGACTTGGATGGCTCTTTGTCCTTTCCTTTTTTCTCCCCCCTCTTCTTTTGCCTTAAAATATCACCAAAGGCACCAAATATGTAGGGTGTGTGTGTGTGTGTGTGTGTGTGTGTGTAGAAGAGGTGGAGCAATGGGAAAACCATCTTGGCTTCCTTTTTCTTCTCCCTCAACCTTTGATATAGATGCTGTTGAAATATTTCTCAGTGACTAGAAACTCTTTTCCCAGAGAACTAAGCTTCTTCATGCTTGATCCAACTAATGATCCATGAAACTCGTTCTTCAGAACTCTCTAGAAAAAGGCAGGAAAATCACTCAGTGTTCTTGGATGAGAGTACAGAAGTGCAGCTGTCAAAAATCCATTCTACCCTTGGGCTATTTGCTTTCCAAATTACTAATGCTGCAGGACTGATAGGTTTGAGGATTTCTTTTTCTAGGCATGACTGGAGACACTATGAAGAATGAATTATTTTGAAGTCAAAGCTAGAAAAATTAGCCTCCTGGAATGAGAATGTAGGCTAGGTGAAAAACCAAATAACAGAACCTTATTAAAGAATTTTTTTATGTTGTTAGTCTTCTATTAGAAAGCAACATGGTACAATGGGTGGGACATTGACTTGTATTCTACTTCAAATCTTCCATCACTGCTTGTGTGACCTTGGATGAGCCTCAGTTTCCTTATTTGAAAAATGAAATTGGACTAGATCACCTGTGAGACCCTTTTTAATTCTAGATCTATGATTCTATGATTTTTATGACCTATGTGTGAATCATCCCCTGAGTCCTGGTCAGACCTTAGTAGAAGTTATTAGTTCTCTCAGATTTAATTCAATTGAATTTAACAAATACCTTATAGTCAAAGATGAATATAGCACATATTCTAAGAGTACGTTGAAGACAGCATGGTATAGTGGTCAGAACCCAGGTGGAAGTTATTAGTTCTCTCCAATTTAATTAATTGGGTAAACTATAGTCCTTCTTCAGCATCTTCATTTCTGTGATCTCAGCCCTTATTACTTATATCCAGCTCTAAGTCATTCAGTCCCCCTGTCAATAGCAATGCTGGGAAACAAATATATATACACACACATATATACACAGATATATACATATGTGTATATATATATATATATATATATATATGTATATATATATATATGTGCATATATGTACAAATAGATATATCAACAATCATAGTCCCTCACTTCAAGAAGCTTACAAATGAATGGGGGAAGACAATGCATCAGAAATAATGCTGAATGGGGAAAAACAATAGAATATGACTCCAGTGATCTCCCCTAAAGAAGACCAAGCATCAATTTGTCCTTCTGTGATCCTCTAGAATTTAGATGACCTGGAGCCAGTCAAGACTTAGTCATCTTAGTGCTGCTTTGCAATTGTGAAATTTTGTTGTTGCTGTTGAGTTGTTTTTCAGTGGTACCCAACTCCTCATGACCCCATTTGGAGTGGGGGGGGGGTTTGGCTAAATACTATGTATGTTATCCAGATCATTTTACAGATGAGGAAAATGAGGTAAACAGGGTTAATTGGATAGAATTTGGACAGAACTGAAATCATAGACTAGGACTATGACTTAATAGGGTGCTAAGGGAGATGAGCTATTACTTTCTTCTCCACTTATCTATATAGCATTTGATTTCTAAACTGCCTTTACAAATAGCTAAGCTGTTTAGAAGGATTAATTTGATTCCAGAAATTGTTCTACAGAAGTTGCTCATTCGCCAGAATAGTCTGCTTTTGTAACATGTCCAATAGAGTCAGTTTATATGCTAGAGCAGCTCATACGGGGAGAGCTGATTTTTAGTATGAGCATTTATAATGTGGGAATCAGGAAACTCTCAGTCAGGACTTGATTTATCCTTTTGTTGATTGTCTAGACTTAAGAAAGTGATGAAGAAGATAATAATACAGATTATGTTTATTGGTTAAAACATTATACTTAGAGATATAAGTTCTGGACTTGGATCATGTCTTAGATATTTACTATCTTTGTGATACTGGACAAGTCACTTAAACTCTGACCCTTGATTTTCTCATCTGGCCCTCAAAATGAAAGGGTTAGACTCAATGACCTCTAATATCTATTTCAATTCTAAATCTATGGTTCTTTCTTAACTTAAAAAAATCTTTTCATGTGAAAATTTTCTTTATACTTTCTATTGATCTTTTTGGTTCTTGTTTCTATCTCCTTCTCCATCGATATTTTAATATAATATTCTAGGTAAGCCAATCCTGTATCAGAGCAACACACAATTATCTATTGTTTTCCATAGGTTCATCAACAGGTGTCTTTTAAATTCATTCCCAGCCTTGTCTGGGAGGTCCAGATTCTGTATCAGGGCCAATGTAGGCAAGAACAAAGAAAATTTAAAAAGTTCTGCCAAGGGCTACACAGCTGGTGCTTGGCAATGGCCACAGGACTTTTGACGTGGGGAAGGAGGCTCCTGGGAAGTTTCATCACGGGGGACAAAAAGAAAGCTTTTGGGAACAGAGGGTGTGGAAGCAGTGTTTGAAGAAGCAAGGATAGGTGGATGGATTCTAAGTGAGCCTCAAAATGCATGGCAACGTTCAACCAAACTTAAAACAAAGTTGGCTTATATTCTCTCTCTCTCTCTCTCTCTCTCTCTCTCTCTCTCTCTCTCTCTCTCTCTCTCTCTCTTTCTCTCTCTCTTTTGTTTAGGATTTTGCAAGGCAATGGGTTTAATTTGCTTGCCCAAGGCCACACAGCTAGGACTGGTGCTCTATCCCCTGTGCCACCTAGCCACACTTTATACTCTTTATTATATGAATAGTTATATGATTTTAGCAGAAGCATAAAAGATATCTTGTTGGAGTACAGAGAGCTTTCAAGATTAAATTTTCAACAACTGAGTCAAATGCTCTAAAAAAATCTATATATGGTAGCCCTATTAAGGGGGATTGTATGTTCTTTATGTCTCTCATTCAAAATGAACACAAATATCTATAATGAATGAATTAATGAATGAATGAATGAATGAAGAATGTGTTGAAAATATACAAATGTAAAACTCAAGACCCTCCCTGCCCTAAAAGAGCTGATAACAAAGCTCAAAGTCCAATAACAGATCTACAAAGGAGTGAGAAGGGAACACACATTTAAGTGCCTACTATGTGACAAACACTATGCTAAGCAGTTTATAAATCTAATCATATTTGTTTAATATGGTAATTGATTAACATGATCTTTTTTTTTAGCTCAGATTTCTGCCTGTGGAGCTCAGAGAAGTGAGGACATAAGAAATTGGTTCCTAAAAGATGGGCAGGATTAGAAAGAACAGAAGCAAAGGGAGAGGAAGGACACAAAACACTTTACCCTTGGAAATCTCTGCTTCCATATTAACTGAATGGGAAAAATAATATTTATAAATAATCATCTCACTGTGTTGTTACATGGCTCAGATATATAAACATATTTGCAAACTTTAAAGTATAATATAAATGTTATATCTCATCATCATCATCATCATTATCCAAAGATAGAGATGATTTATAACAAAAGTTTTAAAATTGATATCTTTGATTTTTATATAATCTACATTTGCCAAAATGTCTCTTCTTCTCTCCTCCCCTCTTCAAACCTTTCAGAGAGTCATTCTTTATAACAAAGGATTATAAAAAAATCAGCAAAACTAAGCAACACACATTCCCCTGGAGAGCTGAGGTATCTTTTTAATGCCATCAACTTGAGCTCCCGTTGACTGTAGTCCTAATTATTAGGTTTCAGGTTCTATCACCTCAGTTCCATTTTACCAGATAACCATTTAGCTTTTGATATCTAATATTTATAACTACCTATGTAGCTTCTACATAGCCTTGGTCCTACTCAATTCCTATCCAAATGCAATGTGACATCTTTTCAGCTATAATTGGGTCAGGTCCCTGTTGTCCTTTTCTTCAGGTCATTGATGCTCAGTTGACTGTAAAATCTGGCATGGACTCTGACTCTTGGATTCCCAGACTTCCAGCAACCCCCTCTCTTGATGATTTGAAAATTTTCAAGGTTACAATCTCCAGATAATTTCTCTTTGACCTCAGGGAAATAAAAGAACAGTGAGGCAAAGAACCAAGGGTCATTTTCATGGGGCTAATATGTCAGTTGTGGAGGGGAGATGACCCTAGGTCCCTCAACTTATAGCACTGTCTCAACCATACACTATTTGCTAAGGAGTCAAACCAAGAGAAGAAATCTACTATAGAGATCAGTGGAAAATACAGTCCAAATTCTTTTGAGAACTTTTTTAAAGTACTCTCAATTCTGTCTATATAACCAGTCAAAAAGACTTTACCTAACTGCATGGTCTGCAGAATGTCTATATATGCTCCAAAAGCATCTCCATGACAAGTCATGACCAACTCCTCAAAGTAGCTCCTCCAACCTCTTAGAAGCATCTCAGGGGCTCTATGTGTATACCAGTCTGCTATTGCATAAAGGATCAAAAAAGGATGTAGTTCAGTCTTATAGTAAGAAAGAGGGATAAAAACACAGACTGGCAGCCCAAAGTCCCACAAAATGGAACATTAAAAAAACAGCATCCTGGAGGAAGGATACTGGATAGATGTTCTGTGGAAGAATATAAACAAGAATCACATAGGAAAGGGAATCACACAAAAGAAAAAGGACCCACATTGATAAGACCATAAGTGCATCAGCATATTAAGGCCATAAACAAAGGCAACTGTTTAAACATACCAGTAAGACACTTGATTGTCCCTGAGGCCATAAATTTCTGGCGTTTATAATTTATTTAGAGGAGTAAAACCATAAAAGGTCATGTTAACTTTAAAAATATCGTAACAAAATTGTGTTCTTTGTTTCTGTGCCTCCAAAGAAACTTTTTCTTTTTTGCATATTTTTCCCATATTTTTTTGGTGATTATTATTTAAATAGTTATAGCCAGCACATATGCTGTTTTAGTTTTACTTTTTTTTCTCCCTCCCTACTTAGATCACATATTTCTTTGCATTCTTCATACATGTCACCTCCTGTGAACAGATGATTTCTATTTCACTTTGTCCAAACCATTTGTAAAACACATGAGTTGTTTCTAGTTTGAGTTATTACAGTGCTGCTATGAATAGATTCTCATTTGTGTATGTATTTTTTCCTATCCAAATAAACCATAGGGATCAATATAGGCTAACTGAATAAAGGAGTATGAACAGCTATATAGCTCTTATTGTATGATAGCAAATCAAATACCCAAGAGATTATACCAAAGCATAATTCCAAACCACATGGATAAGGTCAATATTTTTGTGATAGTAAGTGAGGCCATCTTTTGTCTCAGTTCTTACCTAGCCCTAGGTCATTCAATGGGCTTTGTCTCAGTCAAAATGGGATCTGGGAAAGACCCAATTTGAAATGATCAAGGTGTTCCATTACAATCTGGGCCATCACTAGTTGTCTTAACTCTTGTCACTGGGCTCTGATGATTCTGGAGAAGATAGTGAGGTTGAAGACTTTGCCCAGCTTTGTTTCATTTAAATTCAATTCATGAACAAGTGAAGACATCACCCACCTGATGTTATTGGTCTTCTCTGAGAATGAAAGACAAATTGCAATAACAAAACATGAGTTGTTTTTAGTTTTGAGCAATTACTGTGCTGACTATGAAATTTATACAGATGCACACAGAAACAGAGATAGACAGACACACAGACCCTAACACCAGGGATATGATGCCATGAAAAGCAAGAGAATTGGATTTAAGCATTGAGTGTACGGGAAAGGGGCTTTGCTAAGTCACCAACCTCACTTTCTCCTCCAGAGTCATCTGGATCCAATGGTCAGATATGAATCAGGATGACTAGAGATGGTCCTGGATGTGAGACAAAGCTTTTTCATGACTCTTATCTTAGCCCATTCTACCTCTCCTTTCTCTTCCTTCCCAGTACATTCCCTTTTCACCCATTGACTCCATCTTTATAATATATTACACTTTCATATTCAGCTCCCTCCTGTGCCTTGACTATTTTTGCTTCTTCTAACTGTTCCAATAAATGAGAGAGTTCATATGAGTATTATCAGTAACATCATCCCATGCAGGAATACATGCAGTTCATCATCATTAAATCCCTCATAATTTATCCTTCTTGTTTACCCTCTCTATGCTTCACCTGAGTCCTGTACTTGAAGATCAAACTTTCTGTTCAGCTCTGGTTGTTTCAACAGGAACATTTGAAATTCCCCTGTTTCATTGAATGTCCATCTTTTTTCCCCCTGGAAGAGGATATTCAGTTCTGCTGGGTAGTTGATTCTCAGTTGCATCCCAAGCTCTTTTGCCTTCCAGAATATTATTTTCCAAGTCCTATGAGCTCTTATTGTGGATGCTGCTAAGTCCTGTGTGATCCTGACTGTAGTTACATGATATTTGAATTGTGTCCTTCTGATTGCTTGTAATAGTTTCTCTTTGACTTGGGAGTTCTGGAACTTGGCTATAATATTCCTGGGGGTTGGTTTTTTGTATCTCTTTCAGGAGATCTGTGGATTCTCTCAATTTCTATTTTACCCTCTGTTTCTAGGATATCAGGGCAACTTCCTCCAGGAAATTCTTTATAAGGGTCAAGGTTCTTTTCCTGATCATGACTTTCAGGTAGCCCAATACTTTTTAAATTGTCTCTTCTGGATCTGTTTTTCCAGATCAGTTGCTTTTCCAATGAGACATTGCACATTTTCTTCTAGTTTTTCATTCTTTTAATATTCTTTTATTGTTTCTTGATTCCTTGAAAAGTCATCAGCTTCCTTTAGCTCTAATCTACATTTGAAAGAGTTGTTTTCTTCTGAGAGCTTTCTTATCTCCTTTTCCATCTGGCCAATTCTGCTTTTTTTAGGTTCTCCTCATTGACCTTTTGGACTGATTTTTCTATTTGACCTCAACTAGTTTATAACATGTTTTCTTTGGCATTTTTTTTGTATCTCCTTGACCAAGCTGCTGACTTTCCTGTATCTCTTTCATTTCCCTTCCCAATTTTTCCTCTACCTCCCTTACTTGATTTTCCAAATCTTTTTTGAACTCCGTCATAGCCTGAGTCCAATTCCTATTTTTCTTGGAGGCTTTGGCTACAGAAGCTTGGACTTTGTCATCTTTTGAGTGGAGTGTATGTTTTGATCCTCCAAAGTAATTGTCTATGGTCAGGTTACTTTTTTTCTGTTTATTCACTTTCCCAGTCTATGCCCTGGTTTTGGGTTGCTTCCCAAGCTTTTGAGCATTATTATTTCCAAGTCCTATGAGCTCTTATTGTGTATGCTGCTAAGTCCGGTGTTATCCTGACTGTAGTTATTATTAGTTATTTTATATATATATATATATATATATATATATATATATATATATATATATATATATATATATAGTTGTTATTAGGACACCCCTTCAAGGGCCTCTGTTCCTTCAAGGTCTCATGCGAGTCTCTGACTGCTCTCTTGGTCTGGGCTTTGGTCTATGGATGACCACAAGCACTCCCCACTGCCCTGGAGCTGTGAAGAGGATCCCTGCTCTGCTATGGTAGTATGGGGGCCCAGACTGTGACCAGGGTCTGAATATGGACAAAGCACCAGAGTTCTGTCCCAGGGACAGAGGAGAGACCTTGACCACATCCCCCTACCCCCTTACCTTCCATTGGCTGAGTGCTCTGGGAGCAGCTGCCTGGTGACTCCCTGCTGGGCAGCTCCATGGACCTTTTCTGTTTCCTGCATGAAAGCCTTTTTCATAGACTACACAGGCCACACTAGCCTGGGCTCCATGCTCACTCTGGCAGAGGTTTTCCTACTATCTTCCAAGTTATTCTTGGTGTTTCCTGGGTTGGGAGGTCTGGAAACTTCTTCTGCTGGCACAAGCCGGCACTCCCAGGGACCCAGGCACCCCGTGGGCTGTTCCCAGAAGGCTGGAACTTCTTCACTCCAGTCTGGTGATCCTGGTTGCACTGCCACCCCCTTTAACCCCATGGAACAGAGCCTTCCCACGCTCTGCCAGGTTACCTTGGGATGGAGCATTGTTTCACTGGGTCTTTCTGTGGGTTCTGTCTCTTGACAGAGTCATAATTTTAAGTTTTTTTGGAATGTTGGGAAATGTTGGGAAAACCTGTCCTCATGCCACCATCTTGGCCTGCCCTATCTGAATCTTTTTAATTGATAATATATATTCCTTTTTTTGAGAATCACTTGGTCATATTCTTTTGACACATCAGCTGGTGGATGAATCTTACTCATAACTTTCTATCAATTCCATACAGATTCTTGATGTGAGATTTGTATCAGAAATTAGTCCCTTCCTTCCTCTGGTCTACTTTCCTTTTTATTTTGGATTTTTTTTATTTCTTTTTGTTGTTCAATAACTATTTAGTTTTATTGAATCATCTGTTTTTTGTTATCACAGAGGAATTTTATAGAAAGTTAAGCTGATGGTCCAGTCATGCGCTAGACAATACATGCTGAGTTGATAATGTGATATTTATTTATAGAGAGAAAAATATTGTTTTCTTTTCTTATTCTCAGTTTAGTTGAAGAATCTTTATTGGGAACAGATGGAAACTGCCAGGGGTTTAGGAGTTGGCACTGGGACCCGTGTTCTTGCTAAAGGTGGGCACTACATTGGCAAAGCATTTGTTGTGCCACATTCTCTTTGTTGCATGTCCAGTCTTCTTCTTCTCCTGTTTGGTCATCCTGGGAGTCTGACCCCTCACTTTTCTAAGGGCCAGAGAGCCATGTGTTTTATTTCCTAGCATTTGGTTAACCATTCCAGAGTAGACAGAGGCTCCATCACCACACTATCCCAAGACGTCTTCATCCTCCAACGGGAATCACCTAGCAGCAGGACCTGATCCTCAGAGTGATGCCCTCTAGGGATGCCACATGACCCTTGATCTGAATCATGGGCTCCTGCCGGATCACCTCATGGGTGTGCAGAGCTAGAAATAGCTGCATGGTGAAACCTTGAACATTATGGTACTGTTTCCACCAAGGAAATGATGGAGGCCAGAAAGAGAGGCAGGAGCTGGGGACTCACAATGTTGTTTTTTCAGTGGCTAAAGTTTATAGTTTTCTTTAGATTTGAAAACGAAATAGTTGGAGAGTAGTGAGTTCTATTATTGACTAGACTGTTTGGTGGGATTATTTACTTGAGTAAACCCATACACTGGGAATAATTTATCTAATTTCCATTGCATAATAATTTCCCATGTAATTTTATCCATTTTCTACAGGAACTCATTTTGGTATAACAACAATTGCTAATAAATCATTCACTTTAGTAAAGCAGTGATGAATGACCAAGACTCCTAAGTTTTCTTTTTCAGAAGGTTCTATATTCATCAAAGTACAGACATTTCTAAAGGCAGAAATAGGCACAATATAATTTCAGAAAGTAAATTTTATTAAATGTATTATTAGGAACATATTGATGTCTTTTAAAATTGTTCTGAGTTTCTCTCTGACTCATAAGGAAATCAAGGATCATTTACTCCAGAAATCGAGTTAAACTGCTCTGGGACTGCTTTGATACAACAGATAATTTAATTCTACAGAGAACAAAAGGGGAAAAATGACAAATCCTGAAGGACTGTTAAATTTCTAACCCCATTAACTGCTGCCTCCTTTTTTGAAGGGGATGGGGGAGATGTTACTGGACATTTATTTGGGTAAGAGATAGCCCTACAGTCCTGTCTGAAAACATATATATATATAGCAACTTTCCTGAATCTAGACAAAATGACCTTTCAGAATTCATTAGTGTGGTCCTTTTCTATTCAGAAAGATATACACAGTAAGCAAGGTGCTTTTTCTTGATAAGGCCTATTTCACCCTGCTTCCTGCCATTGGCAAACCCAAGGGAAAGTTTAATGCAGCAGCTATTTTCTATCAATAAACCTGAATTCTTGTGTGTTGTCACATTTGAATTTAAGAGTTGCTAGCAAAAAGTACAAACCATAACTAGCTATAATTGCAATATAGTTTCTTCTAGAATATGGAAAAAAACAGTCAGCCTTTGTCATCTTTTGGATCCTAAAAGATCTAGAAACCCTAGCAAAAAATTTCATATCAAAAGCTTTTAAGATTTAGAACAAGGAGGAATCTTAAAAATCAACTAATCCATCTCCCTTATTCTACAGATGAGTAAACTGGGGCCTAAGGAAGAGAAGTGATTTTTCCAAGTCTCACAGCATGGCCATATTATCTAAGAGGTCCATTAGACACTGCTTTTGGCTTATAGAAAAAGAAATTTGACTATAGTGTTATTTGTATGCTAAAACCTATGAGAAACTTCTCTTCTTAATATTCATTTCCTTAAGATTATAAAATATAGATGTCCTATACTTCTCATTGTAGCAGGCAGATCTCTAAGACTGAGTTATGGAATGGTTCCTAATCTGTATTATTATAAGGAGTTTATCTCCAGGGATTTTCTTAGACCAAAGAAAATGTATGTCTAGACCCCCGCCAGTAAAATAAAACAAAACATCTTATAGATAGATCATCCACCTATATACCTATTTTTAAATTATAGGCCATTAGATGTCATATATGTCAATATAAAGTGTACATGCTACAATATAGATTATATTTATATTAGTATATTTATTTAAAATATGTATGTTTTCTATACCATTTTTATAATATCATACATGTGATGATATATGTGATACTATCAAATGGATATACCATATCAATGATTAAACATTCATCATAATATTTATTATAGTCATATGTATAACTATAATAATATAATAATATTATAATAAATATATACCTGCAATGAGTCAGGTGCTTTGTAGTATGATATATGCATCTGCTACATTTATCTCTACATGTTAGATATAGATTGTCCACATTCATAATAGTTAATGATGACCTATGTTCTAGAAAATGCATCTGAGGAGTGAGGCTGGACTTTTGATTCATTAGTATAGGCTACTTTTAAAAGGAGAAACGTTCTCTACTATAAAAAGCACTATTTTTTCTGTCACCTGACCAGGGTCACTCAGTAAGTCTGAGGCAGGATTTGAACTCAGGTCTTCTTGACTCCAAGTTCAGCACTCTATATACTGTGTAACTCAGGGAGAACTGCTATCTTACCTTATCCCACTAACCATACCTTATTTCTTAATGGGAAGGATATTATAAGAGCTATATGAATACTTGAAGATGAAAAATGTATGATTGTAATTTCCCATGTCATTCACTAATTACAAGGTTATTCATGTTGATTCAGTATTCATTGCAAGTGAAATCACTATACATATATTTACGTATACGTAATATTAGAATCTTAAATGAGAATTTGATTTTTTCCATTTTTCATTTATCAGGCAATAAAATGATATATAATTACTACAGATGCTCTAGAAATGAAGAATCAAAATTCAGCATGAAATTACTACATGAGAATGTTTTTTATCATGTTTGAAGGAGCCCCACCTACAACATATTACCCAGGAGCCATTAGTGAAAAGGCCATCGTTGGCCCAAAGAACACCAGAATTGTACAAAATAGGACTGGCCCTAATTTTTTTCCTTCTTTCCACGCAAATATCTTCTTTCTTTATTTGCAATTTAAAATGTTTTGTGGAATTTTATATTCATCCACATGAATATCATCCCAGGGCTATTTCTGAATAGCCTTTTTTATAATGAATAGCAAAGGAACAATGATTTGCAACTAATTATAAAGGGGCCTTGATAAATGCTAGGAACAAATTTCCCTCCACACATATTTTCCAAGGGGGTTGAAAATTAAACTAAGAACAATACTGCCATTAATAGCTATGTCACATGTCTTTAAAAAGTTTTTTTGTTCGAATGGTTATAAACAACCCCTTAACCCTCCCAGGTCAAGAGTTCTTAACCTGTTTTTGTTTGTGGTCACTTTTAGCAGACTGGTGAAAATCTCTGGCCCTTTTCTCAAAAAAATATTTTTAAATGCATAAAACAATAATGCCAATGATGTAGGCTTGCAACTTCATTCATGTCCCATATGGTCCTAAGATAAATCCACCCAATATACTGAAAGATTTACTTTAGAGTTTTTTTAAAATTGCTTTTATTTAAGATTTTGAAGTCCCAGTGGAAAATAGGCTGCCAATAACTGCCCATCCTTCACTTTTTCGGTTTTTTTTTTAGTTTGTTTTTTTTTTTGGCAAGGCAAACGGGGTTAAGTGGCTTGCCTAAGTCCACACAGCTAGGTAATTATTAAGTGTCTGAGACCGGATTTGAACCCAGGGACTCCTGACTCCAGGGCTGGTGCTTTATCTACTATGCCACTGAGCTGCCCCTTCCATCCTTCACTTTTGCTAAATGAGCAACCTTCTTCCCTTTCTGATCTAACAGTTCCTGATCAATAATTTTTGTACCATTCACAGTTTCCTCACTCCTTTAATCACAAGATGGTAGATTCAGAATTAGAAGTGGTCTTAGAGTCCATCAAATCTACAACTTTTATTCTCTAGGAGAGGAAACTGAAGACCAGAGAACTGCAGTGGCAAGTCCAAGGTCATTTACAGGTCTGAGATAGGATTTGAACTCACATCCTCTTGACTACAAGTCAAGAGCTCTAGCCACATTTATTTCATTATGTCTCATCAGACTCCCCAATGAGTCAAAATAGATTTTTGCCACCAATTCATATAGAAAGAAATAAAGTGACTAAAGGATGCCTATGTCTAGGTATAGAGATATTTGGATAGTCCATTGAGTTAGCTCACCAGTTCGTATTGCCTTGTGATTTCATTGATATAGAGGATTCATAGAGGGGGACTGATCTCTACCAATGCAGATGTGTAACTTTCCCCTGAAGATATTCTCTCAGGGGGGCTAGGTGGCGCAGTGGATAGAGCACCGGCCCTGGAGTCAGGAGTCCCTGGGTTCAAATCCGGTCTCAGACACTTAATAATTACTTAGCTGTGTGGCCTTGGGCAAGCCACTTAACCCCATTTGCCTTGCAAGAACCTAAAAAAAATATTCTCTCTACATTTTTCTCTTAGAGACCTGCTTGGAATACTGAGTTTATAGCTCACCTAGGATCATACAGTCAGTATGTGTCAGATACAGGAATTGAACCCAGGTCTTCCTGAGACTGCCATGCTGCCTCTCTCTTAAACTGTCTTCTCTTCAGTAGAGCAAACTTTTAAGATTTACCCTACATTTTTGTCTTAGTTCAGGTTGATCCAGAGCTCCTCAGGGCAAAAACAATTTTCGGCAAGTGGACATTTTGTCCACATTGTTCTTAGTCACTTATGATGACCTCATTTGATATCAATGGTCAATCCTGAATTAACCATATTGATGAAGACAAGCCATGGCACAAATAATCCAAAGGAATGGATATTAAAGAGAAAGAATCATCTGTTTGATTTTAAACTGTATCATAATATTCAACTTGCAACATCAATTATGTTTTTCAAAAGTTAGTTTGCATGTTTTGAATATTTATCAACTGATGACACAGATAAACATATCAGATATGGCTATTATTGTTGTGGACAAACATTTCTGGAAGATAATCATAGTTCTAGGCAGATAGGTGGTTCAGTGGATAGACCTCTGATGCTATTGTCAAGAAAACTTTAGTTCAAATCCAGTCTCAAACACTAGTAAGACACTAACCTTGAACAAATCCTTAAACCTCTATTTGTCTTAATCTATGGGAGAAGGAAATGGCAAGCCCCTCCAGGGTCTTTGCCAAGAAAATCCCATGAACAGTATGTTCCAAGGGGTCAAGAAAAGTTGGACATGTATGTATGTATGTATTACATGTTGTCTCTGCCATCCCAGATAGATTGTAAATACTTTTAAGGCAGAGACATTTTTATACTGATATTTGTATCCCCAGTACTGAGGACTTTACCTGATACACAGTAGTGACTTAATAAATACTTACTTGTTTGTCTAGGCTAACCTTTAGAAAGAAGAGAGTCACTGGTCCTAAACTCAAAGCCTCTCTGTCTCTACACTCTGAGGACTGACTGTTTTAAAACTATCAATGATATGGAATGAGGTCATGATGAGAGACTGAGAACAATGTGGACAAAAGTCTACTTGCCTTGAAAAACATACTAATCTCTACACCACAGATCAAAACGATCTCAAAAGGCAACCTTGCAGAAACTATTCACATATTGCTAAAGAACTTTAAGGGGCAGTTAGGTGGTACAGTGGATAGAGCACTGGCCCTGGAGGCAGAAGGATCTGAGTTCAAATCCAGCCTCAGACACTTAATGATCACTTACCTGTGTGACTTTGGGTTAGTCACTTAACCCCACTACCTTGCATAAACCAAAAAAGAAAAGAAAAAATGAATTTTAATGTAGGGTTCAAAATATAAAACATATGACACTGAGGGAGCAGAAAGAATATTAATGATAGAGAGAAAAGAGTATAAAAAATGTGAAAATATCCACTACTTTGAATAATCAATAAATAATTAGAATTAAAAGAGTATTTTAGAGTTTGCAAAGTATTTTTATGTATAATACCTCTTTTGAGCCTCACAATATTCCTATGAAGTAGGTGCTATTATTTTTTAATTAAGTTTTATCATTTTCAGCTTTGAATTTTTTTAATTCTCTCCTCCCTCACCCACTGAGAAGGAAAGGAAAAAAAACACATTACAAATTTGTATAGTCATGCAAAACAAACTCTCACATTATCCTTTCAAAAAAAGTGGGAAAAAGAAAGAAAAGAAAATAAGCTTCCATCTGCACTCCAAGTCCATCAGTTGTCTATCTGGAAGTGGATAGCATGTCTCATCATGAGTCCTTTAGAACTGTGGTTGGTCATTATGCTGATTAGAGTTCCTGTCTTTCAAAGAGGATTATCGTTATAATACTGTTATTGTATAAATGTTCTCTGGGACTTCTTGCTTCTCTTTCCATTACATCATACCAGTCTTTCCAGTTTTTTCTGAAACGATTCCCTTCAGCATTTCTTACAGCAGAATTGATGGACATCCCCTCAGTTTACAAATTTTCCACTTAAAAAAAGAGATTCTATAAATATTTTTGCATATATGGATCTTCTGAGGATATAGACCTTGCAGTGATATCTCTTTATCAAAAGCTATTCACAATTTAATAGATTTTTTTGGGGGGGAGCACATAGTTCTAAACTGCTTTTCTGAATGGTCAAGACCAGTTCACCAATAGTGCATTTAAATATCTCTTTTCCCAATCCCCTCTAGCATTTATCATTTTCTTTTTTTTTTTTTTAGTTAACTTAATTTGGGCATTCTTTTTATTCCCAGTAAGGAAACTAAGACTGAGGTTAAATAATTTGCTTAAAGTCATACAGATGATAAATGTCTGAGACATAATTCAAACTCAGGTTTTCTCAACGTCAAACTCTGTACTCTACCCACTGTGCTATGTAGCTGCCTCATTGTAACCTTAAATATCAACTTAAATGTAGTTATTTACTATTGTTAAATTGATGGCAAGAGGAGAAAAGTGAATTTATGCTTTATTATTTTCTGAGATCTTTTGGAAAAGTAGTATTGACCAGTTGATCTGAAATATCTGGTGGAAGCAATGAAACCTAAATTTCTCTGATCCACCTCTAACATCATCCTATTGAGGTTTGTAGATCTAGTACTGGAAATAATAATGACAGCAACAACAACACTAATATTAACAATATTTTTATAATTCTTTAAGGTTTGCAAAGCACATTATAAATCCTGATAATAATTCTGCGAAGAAAATACAATTTATCCTCATATTCCAGATGAGGAAACTGAGGCAGACAGAAGTTAAGGGACATGCTTGCTCAGAGCCATACAACTAGGAAGTATATATATATCTTCCTGATTATACATGTAGTGGTTTATTCACTTCTACATTTAACTGCCTTCAAATGCCATCTAATTCACCCTGTACATTTTTCAAAGTTAAAGTGACTTGTCCAAGGTCACACCAGAAATAACTGGCAGTGATGGGATTTGTATCTAGACTATCTGACTTTAGAATTCCTGCTCCCATGGTTCCATGCTGCCTCTAGTCCAGTGAGGTCATGGACTGTTACTAAATTTCCTAGATATTTCTATAATGTAATTAAGCCCTGATGAAAGAGAATATATTAATACAAATTATAATCAGTTGGAAGAGCTTGCTGATTGCTTTTCACACAAATGGAGTTTTGTTAGAAGGTGTTTTGCTTTGCAAATTTTTTATGTCATCCAAGGAAAACAAATTGCAGCCAATTCTCTCCTTCACTGTCAATTAGGGGAACAGATGTGACCATAGTATGAGACTGGGTCACTGGGGAGTAGTTACCTTTGCTTTCAAAATTTTAAACATGTTAGACAAATAGTCCAGTTCCCTGAACCACATTTACCCAGGCAGAATCTAGCTATTTTTAAAAAATAGTCTTTTATTGCTTGAGATTCAGAAGATATTAGTGAAGCCTACATTCAAAATGAAAGAAAAGTAATTAAGTGCCAAACCTCATGACTTTTACAGTTAGTTTCTCTTTGGTCTCAAAATATCCCTCTATGATCCTTTAGGTTGATCTTATTTTAATTTGTCAAGTTCAAGCAACATTCCTTTTGTCCCAATAGTGTTCTTTATTTGGCAGGAGGGATGGGTTTGCCAGTTGGATAGTGTTCTGATGATTTTACAAGCCCCATGTAGCCCGTGACCAATCTAAGATCCAAACTACTCTAAAATCATATTCTAGAGAAAAACAAAATAAACTGAAAAAAATTCCATTACTTTCCTAGTCAAACAATTAAGGTCTTCCCCTTCTCCCTTCCCCCCTACCCAACCTTTTGTTAAAGGTTCAGTATATGATATTGTGACTTTGCCAGTCCTCTGGCCCTAGCCAGATTCCTGTCATTTTCTAATTAGGTCCCTTATTGCACATAAAATTAAAGACAAATCAGATTATGGTGATTTACATAAATTATAAGACAATTTATTAATTTCTGAGGGCTTATTTCTACAAGAGAGAACATAGAAAATTAGGAGAGTAATTAAGCCAGAATTACCTTTGCTAATGAATATAAGCATCCATTAAATCTTCTAATGAAAGGCAACATCTTTTACATAAGAGATTAAAGAGCTCCCTACTTTAGCTCCCATCAGGGTTAAATCACTTAGCAAAAAAAAGTAAGCATAGATTTCAATCCAATCAATCAATAAGTATTTATTAAGTGCCTAATCTATGATAGGTGGAGGCAAAAGACAGTCCCTACTTTCAAGGAGGTTACAATCTAAATTGATCAATTATAAATTATATTATATATTTTGTGAATTAGTATATAACATTTTATATTTATCAATAGATAATATGATGTAAAATATACATTATATCAATATAATGTATTAATATTCAATTTGATCATATACTAAATAGCATTACATAATTATATACGTGATTGTGTATAATTATATAATATAAATAATATATAACAGTATGTAATATACTATATTATACAATGTTTATTATATTATGTTACAAAATATATAACATACTAGTATATATTAATATAGAAATACTATATGTTGTATAAAATAATCTAGCATTATAATGTATAATAGAATAAATATGTAAGTTATAAAAATTATAAATTATAAATTTATTCTTAGTTATAAATTTTATGAAGTTTAATGATATTTTCCCCTTGGGTATGCTGCTTCTGTGAAGATTTCTCAGTCATTTGTATGATTAATCAATCAAGTGTTTATTTATTAGCTCCCTAATGTGGACCAAACACTATGGTGGATTCTGGAAAAAATAAAATCCTGGACCAGATCCTGGTCAAGGATGAAAATGGAGCAGTTTTCCATAAAGGTTTGTAATCTATCAAGGAGATAATAGGTATATATATATATGCATTATATATATATATATAATAATGACTTATAAAATTAGTGCTTAGTAATTTTGTTTACCTCAGTTTTTTCATCTTTAAAATGAACTGAAGAATGAAATGGAAAACCACTCCAATATCTTTGTCAAGAAAATCCTAAATGCAGTTGTGAAGAATTGACTATGACAAGAAAAAAACAACCACAACAAAAATAGTAACAATTTTTTGGGGGGGGGCACTAACATCTGGAGGAAACCAGGAAAGACCTCTAGAGGAAATGAATACTGATGGAAATTAGAGATTGTAAGAAGTCTACATTGCATTTCAGACAGGGTGACAATTTGGGGAAAAGCTTGGAGATAAGAGGGGAAATGTGTGTGAAGAAGAGCAAGACCAGTTTGAATGGATTATTGAATATATAAGGAAGCTATATATAAGAAGGCAGAAAAGATAGGATGGAATCCATTTGAGAAAGGCTTTAAATGTCACCTAGAGGTATAGATAACTGATATGATGACAATTAAAATCTGTAGTTAAAAAAATGTTACTAAGTAAAAGGAGATGTGTATCCAGATGTGGCATCTGAATACACACTAGAGCATACTATTTTAACTTTTTAAAATTTGCTTTATTTTTTCTTTTTCTCATGGGGCTTTTTTCATTTTAGTTCTGATTCTTCTCTAACATAATGACCAATTTGGAAATATGTTAAACATGATTCTACATTTATAACCTATATCAGATTATTTGTAGTCATGGGGGAAGGGGAAGGAGGCAGAAAAATGTGGGATTCAAAAACTTAAAAAAAGATGAATGCTGAAAACTATCTTTGCAAGTAATTGAAAAATTAAAATAAAATAACATTAAAAAAGAAAGGAGATGTGGAGATGTAGAAGTAGGTTAAAATATAAAATGACATAAGGTATATAGTACCTATATAGAAAGGCAAAATAATCCTGGACAAAAAAACATGAATTAGGCAAAATTGGCTTTTGGAATAATCTTGCATAATCTAATCCATAAAGCAAGTGAGAAATAGAAGAATACACCTAGCTTATTGGAGGAAAAGAATTTGAATTAGCCTGGTACAGCCTAATAAAAAAATGGAGTTATTTGTTTTCTCTAATCCCATTACCAAAAAATGTTTTAGAAGGCCTTTTGTCCTCATCTTCATTTCTCAGAATCCTTGTAATTTTAGTCTTTCTTTAGAGCTTAGTTTAGGCACAATTACTTTCACAAAGCCTTCCCAGACAACAAGGTAGTTCTTTGCTTATTTTAATTTTCCTTGTGCTACATTTATGGCTATCAGGTTATGATACTTGACTCAGTGACTTATTATTTCCAGTTCTCTTGTCAATCAGTACTAGGGAAGGTGTCACTTAATTTTCAGCTTTTATTTTATCTGCTATACATGATATAACAGGTCATCTCCAACCTGTTAGCCCTCCCACATAAAGCAATTGGGGAGGAGCTGAGACCCAATGTCCCATTCCCTTTGATTGATGTGGACCTATTTGAATTGTTTATATCTCATTTAGGAAGGTTAGCAGTAAAAGCTGACTCTTATCTTGAATCCCTTGTTGATCTCTACTGCTCAATCCTTCAATTTGTTGCTCCATTGATGTATTTTGTTTTATAATTATTTTATTATTTTATTTTTAGGTTTTTGCAAGGCAATGGGGTTAAGTGGCTTGCCCAAGGCCACACAACTAGGCAACTATTAAGTGTCTGAGGCCAGATTTGAACCCGGGTACTCCTGACTCCAGGGCCGGTGCTCTATCCACTGTGCCACCTAGCCGCCCCTCCTTGATGTATTTTTAATAAACTCCCTTTAATTCTCTTTTTCCTGAATTTTGCTTCCTTATTCAGGGCAAAAATCCAGACAAAGAACTTTCTTTTTAATGTGGCATGTATGTCCCACCTTGTGATTAAAACAATATATCCTAACCCCTCTCCCCCATGCAAATTAGGCTAGTTTTTCCTTAAAAGGTACTGGGAACTTGTTCTGGATTTAACTGGATTAGGACATCAATAAGACATCGCTTTCTCATCACCTAAGAACATGGCAGCCAAAGGCTTGGAAAAACTTCTCTCACTGAAAATTGTGCTCACTATCTACTCTTATTGAATGTTTTTCTCTTGCTAAGCTTAAGTAAATCTCTTTTTGCTAAGTATAGAATGACTTATGGGGTATCTTATTTATTTTAATATCAAAATTAGACTACCAGGGGATCAGCCTGAGTCTTGCCAAGTCCAGAATACACCTAATAAAATGTAAATTTCTTGATGGCAGGAATTGTTCATTTTTGTCTTTTATTCTCAACAACCAGTTGAGAACACACACCTCAGTAATTATCATTAAAAAAAAAATTTTGTTTTAGGTTTTTTTAAGGCAAATGGGGTTAAGTGGCTTGTCCAAGGTCACACAGCTAGGTAATTATTAAGTGTCTGAGGCCGGATTTGAATTCAGGTACTCCTGACTCCAGGGCCAGTGCTCTGTCCACTGTGCCACCCAGCCACTCCCATTTTTTTTAAATTTTTTAAAAAGATTTTATTTATTTTGAGTTTTACAATTTTCCCCCTAATATTACAGAAGGCAATTTGCCAGTTTTTTTACATTGTTTCCATGGTATACATTGATCCAAATTGAGTGTGATGAGAGAGAAATCATATCCTTAAGGAAGAAGCATAAAGTACAAGAGCAAGATCAGACAATAAGATATCAGGTTTTCTTTTTCTAAATTAAAGTTAATAGTCCTTAGTCTTTGTTCAAACTCCACAGCTTTTTCTCTGGATACAGATGGTATTCTCCATTGCAGACAGCCCCAAATTGTCCCTGATTGTTGCACTGATGGAATGAGCAAGTCCATCAAGGTTGATCATCACCTCCATGTTCCTGTTAGGGTGTACAGTGTTTTTCTGGTTCTGCTCATCTCACTCAGCATCAGTTCATGCAAATCCCTCCAGGCTTCCCTGAATTCCTATCCCTCCTGGTTTCTAATAGAACAATAATGTTCCATGACATACATATACCACAGTTTGCTAAGTCATTCCCCAATTGAAGGACATTTACTTGATTTCCAATTTTTTGCCACCACAAACAGGGCTGCTATGAATATTTTTGTACAAGTGATGATTTTACCTTTTTTCATCATCTCTTCAGGGTATAGACCCAGTAGTGGTATTGCTGGATCAAAGGGGATGCATGTTTTTGTTGCCCTTTGGGCAAAGTTCCAAATTTCTCTTCAGAAAGGTTAGATGAGGGGGCAGCTAGGTGGCACAGTAGATAGAGCACTGACCCTGGAGTCAGGAGTACCTGTGTTCAAATCTGGTCTTAGACACTTAATAATTACCTAGCTGTGAGACCTTGGGCAAGTCACTTAACCCCATTACCTTGCAAAAAAACAAGAAAGGTTGGATGAGTTCACAGCTCCACCAACAATATAATAGTGTCCCAGATTTCCTACAATGTCCCAGATTTCCTACATTTCCAACAATGATCAGTCTGAGAGGTGTGAGGTGGTACCTCAGAGAAGTTTTAATCTGCATTTCTCTAATAAGTAATGATTTAGAGCAATTTTTATATGACTATGGATTGCTTTGATGTCCTCATCTGTAAATTGCCGTTTCATATCCTTTGACCATTTGTCAGTTGGGGAATGGCTTTTTTAAAAAATTTGACTCAGTTCTCTGTATATTTTAGAAATGAGTCCTTTGTCCAAAATACCAGTTGTAAAGATTGTTTCCCAGTTTACTACATTTCTTTTGATCTTGGTTACAGTGGTTTTGTCTGTGCAAAAGCTTTTTAATTTAATGCAATCAAAATCACTTAGTTTTTTTTTTTTAGTGATGTTCTCCATTTCTTCCTTAGTCATAAACTGCTTCCCTTTCCATAGATCTGACAGGTAAACTAGTCCTTGATCTTCTAGTTTGCTTATAGTATTGTTTTTTATGTCTAAATCCTGTATCCATTTGGATTTTATCTTGGTATAGGGCATGAGGTATGGGTCTAATCTAAGTTTCTTCCTAATATATTAACTTCCAATTTTCCCAGCAGTTTTTATCAAAGAGAGAGTTTTATCCCAATATCTTGACTCTTTGGGTTTATCAAACAGCAAATTATTATAATCATTTCCTGCTATTGTACATAGTCTATTCTACTGGTCCACCACTCTATTTCTTAGCCAATACCATACAGTTTTGATGACTGATGCTTTATAATATAATTTTAGATCAGGTAGGGATAAGTAATTATCATTAATTGTGGTACTACACTGAGGCTTAGCTTTACTCATAATTATGACTGTCTAATAAAAAAAAAATTGGTTTCTCAACCACCAACTAAGAGTTATAAATCTAAATGTTTTCTCTGTGTGTAAAAATGTCAATTTTCTTTGTCAAGTCCTGTCTCCTCCTTCTGAATGTTGACTTGGCCTGTGCCAACATTACCTGGTCAGCTTTGTTATAGCACCAATAAATTCCTGGGTCAACAAAGCACAAGATAAGAGACAATTTGAATGAGGAGAGAGAAATCCTATATTTGTTGCAAATATTCCTTCTCCAGTCTAAGTGAGATTCTTATCAATAGGAATTTGAAGAAAATATAACTTATGAGAGGGTCATAACTATGTCGAAATCGCATTGGTTGCCTCACTCAGATTCATGATTTTTTGTTCTTTCTGTATCAGGGTTAGCATCTTTAATGATACCATCTACCCATAGGTTTGGTAAGATCCTAGAGAATAAAAATTCATGGATAAAATTTACTTTTTGTTAATTCATTTTTAGCCTAAAAAAAGCATGGGTAACATTGTCTACTAAAATTTATTGAATTCAATTGAAGTCCTCTCCTTCTCATACTTAGTTAATTATCAGTGTTTATTTTCACAAAAATCTGAGGGATTCTACTCTTTCCCTTTTTTATTGAAAAGAAACTAAAAATTCTATGATTCTTTTTCTTAGAATCTTGCCCCACCTTATTCAATTCATCTTCTTTTCCATTAGTCTGATTTAGTCCCCTGTTCCTCAGTTCAGCTTATGATGTCACATTTTAGCCTTTCAATCACTGTCATTAATTGTGGTGCTACACTGAGGTTTCTTTAAACCCTCTTGGTGTTAGAAATCCATGGGGAATTTAAAAAAAAATTCTGTACAAATTTAAGAGGCAACTATTGTACTTACTACAGAGTGAGCACCATGGATATGACCCAAGGATCTTCATAGGAACTTTGCTCTCCCATGTTATTTCTACAGGTACATGGGGGCAGCAGTAATTATTCTAATAATAATAATAAAAATAATTGTTCTAATAATAATAATAAGTATTTATATGGCACTTTAAGTTTCAGAAAGTAGTAGCTAGGAGAAAGTACTAGACTTGGAGTCAGGAAGACTGGAATTAAAATCTGGCCTCAGTTTTGTGACCTTAGGCAAGTCACTTAACCTCTCTTTGCCTTAATACGCTGTAGAAGAAAATGGAAAATCACTTTGACAAGAAAACCCAAGAAAAGACAATATGAATCACAGGGTCACCAAGGGGCAAGATACAATTGAACAATGAATACATATTATCCTATTTTAATTATATTAATCCTGTGAAGTAGCTGCTATTATTAATCCCATTTTATAGATGAGGAAACTGGGGCTAAGAGAGGTTAAATACCTTGACCAGTATCACAGAACTATTAAGTATTTGAGGCCATCTTTGAATTTGAACCTTCCTCCCTTCCAGTTACCTCACTCACTGCCACCTAGCTGCTAGAATTTTTTTTTAAATTTTGAGTTTCAAATTTTCTCTTTCACTCCCTTATTTCTATCTTCCCTGAGGCAGTAAGCAATTTGACATAGGTTAAACATGTTCAGTCGTGTAAAACATATTACCATATTAGTAAATTTGTGAAAGAATGGCCTAGGTTTTTGAAGATCTTTCTTCAAATAAATACCATGAGGGAGATTATTAATTTCATTTTTTTTTAGTTTTTTTTCAAGGCAAGTGGAACCCCTAAGTAGCTTGCCCAGGGCCACACAGCTAGGTAATTATTAAATGTCTTGAGGCCAAATTTGAACTCAGGTCCTCCTGACTTCAGGGCCAGTGCTCTATCCACTGCACCACCAAGCTGCCCTTTAATTTCATTTTTTAAAGAAACTAAAGTTCAGAAATGATAGGTTCCTTGACCAAGGTCACACCAGTAAGCATTAAACTAGGATGGTTCTTTTGTCATTCCCCCCCCCCCCCCCAGAATAGTGGGAACTTAATAAATATTTATTGAATGGAATCAAACTCCTCCCTGTAAAAAAACCCCCAGCTTAATTAAAAAAAAATAGCTATGGGGCAGCTAGGTGGCACAGTGGATAGAGATCTGAGTTCACATATGACCTCAGACACTTAAAAAAGAATTACCTAGCTGTGTGACTTCTGGCAAATCATTTAATCCCATTGCCTTGCAAAAAAAACCCACTATATATTATTCTTGAATAATTTGTTAGTTTGATCATTCGCCTTGTTCTTTAGATGATTTTGAATAACTTCTGGACATTTGGTTATTGCTAAGAGGCAAAGTAATACCATGAGATTCCTGGCAATGGAGTCAGGAGGATATGAGCTCAAATTTTGACACAGGTCCTTACAGGTTATATGACTGGGAATAATCCATTTAATCTCTGGGTACTGAGTTACTTTTTTTTTTTTATAAAATAATGCTTATGATACCTATCTCACAGAGTCACCACAAAGTTTAAATGATCTCATTAAAATAAAGTGATTTGAAAATCTTACTATACTGTAAAAATGACAGTTAATATTGCTATTTCAAAACTAATTCTCCTGCAAAGGAGAAAAATGTGTCATAGGCAAATTTTTGAAAAAGGCATTTCCAAAAGTCTTTAGTGGTAAATTTAAAGAATGTTATTAATTTAGATGTATCGATTACATACTAATTTTTTTTTTTACTTTAGATCCACATTTTCTGTATTGTATATACATTCAATAAATGAATACAACCTCTAGTCACTGCCATCAGAACCTTTTGTTTTATGGGCTCATCTCACCACACCATGCAAATACAATTCATCTCTACACACTTTACCTTAGATTGCAGCTATTACTTCATCCCTTCAGTAAATCTTCAAAATAGCCCCAGTCTTAGAATCCTAGTGATGACTTCATTCCCTTAAGTAACTGAAATAATTAATTAACATGATAAAGCAGCTGGTAATTTTTCTTGGAAGTGAAGAAGTGTGAGTGCTAGTTAAATCTGTCACTCGAGGAATATTTTAATTGATCTAAAATTGTCAACCTACAATTTATTTTCTAAGGAAAACAGAAAAAAACACAAAAAAGATTATTAAAATGAAGAACTAATTTTAATCTTTCTCATTTTCCTTTAAACAATGGAAGACCTTCTGCTTATTTCAATGCTTTTTGAGATATTTCTTCATGAAAATAATTCATGACCAGAAAAATAGCTTGGCATAGTAGACAGACGCTAGGCTTGGAATCAGGAAGACCTGGATTCAAATTCTGCTTTAATCACTAACTGTTTGAGCCTGGGAAAGTCATTTAACCTTTCTGTGCCTCTGTTTTCTCATCTATAAAATGAAAAGAAGATTGCACTCTATGATTTCTAAGGTACCTTTCAGCCCTAAATTTACAATCCCCATGAAAAGAGAATTATATTGTGAAAAGAGGGAAGAAGTAATTTCTTCTGTGCTAGGAGAAATATAAACCATCTTACTTCTTTGTTTCAAATTTTCCTCATCTATTAAATCAAGAAGTTGGACTAAACTATTATTTATTTATTTATTAGTCCAATTACATGCAAAGGTAGTTTCCAACATTCACCTTTTTGCAAGATTTTAAGTTCCATATTTTTCTCTCTCCCTCCTTTTCTGCCCCTCCTCTTAACATAAAGGAATCTGATATAGGTTATACATGTAAACTATGTTAACATATTTCCATTTTAGTCATATTGAAAAAGATGAATCAGAATAAAAGTGAACAAAGAACCATGAGAGAGTAAAAAAAAAAAGACAGCATAAGACAAATTTTTAAATGGAAAATAGCATACTTTGGTCTCCATTCAGACTCTATAATTCTTTCTCTTGATGTGGATGATATTTTTCATCAAAAGTTCTTTAGAATTGTCCTTGATTATTGTACTGCTGAGTTCATATTTGATCATCACATAATGTTTCTGTAACTGTACACAGGATTCTCTCCTGGTGTTGTTCACTTCACTAAGCATCAGGTCATGAAAGTCTTTCCATTCTTTTCTGGAGTCTGTCCATTCATGATTTCTTTTTTTTTAAATTTAACATTTTATTTGTTTTCCAATTATATATAATAGTAATATATATGCCCATCATTTTTTCAAGGCTCTAAATTCTACAATTTTTTCCCCCTCCTCCCTTCCATCCCTCACCACAGAAGGCTGTCTGACAGTCTCTACATTGTTTCTATGCCATACATTGAGGTAAATTGAATGTTATAAGAGTAAACATAAGAATAAACATAGCCCCCCCCCCCCCCCCAAGAAGATGGGAAACCTCAAGAACAGAGAGAAAGGATAAAGCACCGGCCCTGGAGTCAGGAGTACCTGGATTCAAATCCTGTCTCAGACACTTAATAATTACCTAGCTGTGTGGCCTTGGGCAAGCCACTTAATCCCATTTGACTTGCAAAAACCTTAAAAAAAAAGAATAGAGAGAGAGAAAGAGAAAAAAATATATACTTTAGTCTGTGTTCACATTTCAATGGCTCTGCCTCTGGGGTGAGTTGCTTTCTTTATCATAAGTCCATCAGAGAAGTTGCTTCAATATTTTTCTCTCAGTTGCTATTACTAGTTGTACTTCCACTCTATTTCTCCCCACTCTCATTTATTCTATCAAAAGTGTGTTGAATCTGAGTACCCTCTCCCTTGATCTTCCCTCTCTTCTATCACCTATTCCCCCCTTCCCTCCCCCATTCCCCCTCATCCCATCCCTTTCCTCCCATCCTTCTCCAGGGCAAGACAGATTTCCTCACCCTATTAAGTGCATATGTCATTTCTTCCCCGAGCCATTTCCAATGAGAATGAAGGCTCACTCATTCCCCTTGCCTTACCCCCTCCCCAGCATTGAAAAAGCTTTTTCTTGACTCTTATGTGAAATCTCTCAGCTTCTTCTTCATCTCCTTTTCCTTCCAGTACTTTCCCCCATCATCCATTGACTCCATCCCTTTACCACATCATACCATTATATTCTGTTCCTTCCGATGTCCTGTCTATATATGCTCCTTCTAACAACTCTTATAAATGAGAAAGTTCATATGAGTTATCAATATCTTCTTCTCGTGCAGGAATACAAACAACTAGTTCAACATCATGAAGCTCCTCATAGTTCTTCTCTTCCTCTCCCTCTATGGTTCACCAGCATCCTGTACTTGGAGATCAAACTTTTTGTTCAGCTCTGATCATCTTGATGGGAAAGTTTGAAAGTCCCCTGTTCCATTGAAAGTCCATTTTTTTCCCCCTGAAAGAGGATGTTCAGTTTTGCTGGGTAGTTTATTCTCGGTTGTAAGTCAAGAACTTTTGCCTTCCAGAATATCATATTCTAATCCCTACGAGCCCTTAATGTAGATGCTGCCAGATCCTGTGTAATCCTGACTATGGAGCCTCAGTAGTTGAATTATCTGTTTCTGGCAGCTTTTAGAATTTTCTCTTTGATTGGGAGTTTTGGAATTTGTTATAATATTCCTGGAAGTTTTTCTTTTGGGATCCCTTTCAGGGGGTGACTGGTGAATTCTCTGGATTACTATTTTTACCCTCTGTTTCTAGAATCTCAGAGCAATTTTGCTGTATTATTTCTTGTAAAATGAAGTCTAGGCTCTTCTCCTGGTCATGGCTTTCAGATAGTCCAATAAATTTTTAATTATTTCTTCTGGATCTGTTTTTAAGGTCAGTTATTTTTCCAATGAGATATTTCACATTTTCTTCTAATTTTTAGCTTTTTTGGAAGAGTTTTATTTCTTCCTGATTTCTTGCAAAGTCATCAGCTTCCTTTAGTTCCATTTTTGCATTTGAAGGAGTTATTTTCTTCAGAGAGCTTTTTTATCTCCTTTTCCAGCTGGATAATTATGTTTTTTAAGGCATTTTTCTCCTTATTTGCCTTTTGTTTTGCTTTTTCCATTAGGCCTAAACTGGTTTTTAACATATTATTTTCGTCAGTATTTTTTTGTATATCTTTGACCAAGCTTTTGATTTGGTTTTCATGATTTTTCTGCATTGTACTCATTTCACCTCCCAATTTTTCCTCCACCTCCCTTAAGTGCTTTTCAAAGTCTTTTTTGAGCTCATCCATAGTCTGAGCCCATTTTCTATTTCTCTTGGGGGTTTTGAATAAAGAAGCTGAGTATGTGTTTTGATCTTTCTTGGGACTAAAGTAATTCTCTATGGTCAGATTCTTCTTTTTTCTGTTGCTTACTCATTTCCTCAGCCCAAAGCTAATTTACAGCACTTCCAAGGCTTTGAGATTGGTTTTTTTGGGGGGGAGGGACACCCCACTGGGACCTTTGTAAGTCTTATGCTCTCTAGCCTGTGCTTTGATATGTAGATGACCCAGTACTTCCCTCTGCCCTGGGGTTATAAGGAGGGATCCCGCTCTCTTAGTATGGAAGCCCAAAGGGCAATATGGGAGTGTAGCAAACAGCAGGGTCCTACTCAGGGAGAGCAGAGAAATCTCTGCAGACTTCCCTTACCCACTCTGGGGGTGCAGGCTGCTCTCTCCTGATTCTCGCTGCAGATCACTGAAGATTCTGGAGCCTGTGCTTCTCATTCCACACTCACCCAAGTGCAGCAGAGTTCTCTTACCACCCCTTCAAGTTTTTGCTGGCGATTTCTTCATTCATGATTTCTTACAGAACAATATCCATCACCCTCATATACCACTATTTCTTCAGCCATTCCCTAATTGATGGGCATCCTCTCAATTTCTAATTCTTTGCCACTATAAAAAAAATCTGTAATAAATATTTTTGTACATGTGAGTCTCCCCCCCTTTTTTGTGAGTGATTTGGGATACAGACCTAGTAGTGGTATTGCTGGATCAAACAGTATACATAGTTTTACTACCTTTGAGCATAATTCCAAATTGTTTTCCAGAAAGGCTGACTCAGTTCACAACACCACCAACATTGCACTGGTTGGACTAAATTATTTTAAGATCCTTTCTAGCTTCTAAATACTATGATTCATACTACAGTTTGGCATGCAGAATCATCAGATTTAGGTGAGAATTCTCCCGGTCACTCACATAAGAAGATACCAGTATAAAAACATTAACCTCTCAGGGATTCTGTGAGAATCAAATGAGATAGGATTTGTTAAAAAGCCCTTTGCATAGTTCCTGACCCATACTTGTCACCATATAAATGTTTCTTCCCTTCCTATTCCCTTCCCCTGGATTAACATGGAATCCTTTGGTCAATCATTCACCAAGCTACCCTCTCTTGTGGGTTACCCTGGGGGGGGGGGTGTTCTGACTTTCTCATAAATAAAAGCATGTAGGAATGCAGGACCTTCCTTGACTCAATCAACTCTTGATCAGATCTCTATAATTCTCTCTTTTCTAGGAGAAATAAGACATTAGGGATGGGTCTGAAAAGAAGAGATGCTATTACTGTCCATTCAAACCAAATTGAATTTTGACTAAGAATCCAGGACATGGTGGAATTCATAGTTTAGGAATTTAGTAAAGCTAAACAGGCTAAAGATATCCCAAAAAGTGAAATAACTCACTAGATGAAAGTTGAATAATAGCACCAATGTCAAAATATAATGACTGATTCAAAGTACTAAATGAGGGATGATAATTTCTTTTCATATTATTTTTAATAGATCTTTTTTGCTTTTATGATAACCTTAATTTGTAATCTTCCTCCTCTACTCCCCATAGAAGAGTGAAGAAAAAAACCCCAAAAGAGTAGAAAAGAGTCAACCAGATGATCAGTTGAATCTAATAGTGCATTCTACAGCCATAATTCCTCATCTCTGGCAAAATCATAGGAAGGGATGATTTTTTTTTCATCTCCTCTTCAGGACTGACAAGTTACAACAATTATACAATTCTATTTTTCTATTCTTTGTATTTACCTTTCTTTGTTATTGTGTATTTTGTTTCCCTGGATCTGAATAGTTCACATTTCAAGGTACTTCAGGGTTTAATAAACAATTTCCTCATTACATTTACATAAGGTGGAAGGGCAATAGATAATAAGCAATTTGAGTTACCAGAAGGGACATTGCAGTGAAGCAGTATGAATTTATGAGAAGGGGACATCACAGTGGACAGAAGAAACCTGGACAAATTTTCCAGAGAGTTAAGCCTTGAAGGATTAGTTGAAATTAGTTAAAGAAGAGGAAGAATAGATTTCAGGTAAGGGAACTGGTGTCAGTAGGTTCAAGGGAAGATGATGGAAAAGCAAGGAATATTAGGTATTATACTCTATAGAGTGTTAGCTTGGAATCAGAAACATGTGAGTTTGAATCATGTTTCATTTCCATACTGTGTGACCCTGGACAAGTCTTTTAATTTCTGTTCTTCCATCACTGTATACTGGAGATAATAATAGCATAGAATGAGGATGAAATGAATAATATGTATAAAGCACTTGGTATAATAATGCACATAATAGGCATTATATTGATGCTTATTACCTTCCCATTTTCTCCTTTCTTAGCTTTAGTTTTCTCATCTATACAATGGGAGAATCTGTACATCCTAAGGTTGTTGTAAGAATTCAGTGAGATAATATATATAAAGTGCTTTGCAAACCCTTAAAATTTCAATCAACATTTCAATCTTAAAATTTTCAAAAATAGTATTAAAGTAGGAGGTGAGATCATGAATTAGGGCAACTCATTATTACAATTTGAATGAAGACTATCTCTATCTTTGTCTGTCTGTCTGTCTGTCTCTCTCTCTCTCTCTCTCTCTCTCTCTCACTCTTTAAGGTTTTTGCAATGCAAATGGAGTTAAGTGGCTTGCCCAAGGCCACACAGCTAGGTAATCATTAAGTGTCTGAGGCCGGATTTGAACTCAAGTACTCCTGACTCCAGGGCCAGTGCTCTATCCACTGTGCCACCTAGCCATCCATGTGTCTCTCTCTTTCTGAGCTCAATTTTAAAAAATTGAAATTTGACCAATTTCTCCTATCCATTTTAGTGCCTTGGGGCAGTGAGGTGGTCATAGATAGTGAATTGGCCCTGGAGTCAGGAGTTCAAATCTAGCTTGAGACATTTAATAATTACCTAATATTGTAACCTTGGGCAAGTCAGTTAACCCCATTGCCTTGCCAAAAACCCCCAAAACATTTCAGTGCCTTCATTTTGGGGCAAAGGCTCTCCAGATAACATTACAATATAGTACATGTATGTAGAGAAAGGAAAAGAAGTAAACTCACTCAAAAATTTAATAAAATTTATTTAGTAAAGAGGACCAAGATCTCAGTAAGAACTTCTGCAGTCCTTCAAATCTATGTTCATATTGGGTTGGTGGCATAGCAGTTCCAAGGTGACTTTTCAAGTTTCCCCTTCTGTACAGGAAAAAGCCCATTTCTTCTAAGTACTATTGGGAGATTTGAACCATGTAGTTTGCAAATTCCCCCAGATATGTTAATAAGGACATGTGGAGGATTTTATTTATTATGCTAGCTACTGTGAGAGTTTTTCAGCTTAGGTGGGCATAATTGTATGAAATTATAACTGGGACACTAGAGAGAGAAAGGCTCTTGAATGGATTTGGGGATGAAAGCAAAAGAAAGTGAGAATCAATTAAAATGACATAATTATATAGGAGAGTTCCTAATTAATAGGGGCATGAATCTTCCCTTGTGAGCTCTGTCTCTAAAATTACCTGGGTAGAGCCTGGAGGAAGAGTTTGGGTCATTCTTGCCAGTGAGGAGTCAAGGTGCTCTGATGGAATTGATAATCGCTTTTTTCCCTTGGGATTTTTCAAAAGAATGCTAAACTGAGTTCTTACAGGAAAGAGGGCAATGGTATTACAAAACATCAAGTTTCTAGCATTATCTTATCATGAATATATCAAGGATAGGAAATGTGGGAAGATGGCAGGAATTACTTGGTGGCCTTAAAATGAGGCCTCAAAGTGAATTTTAGAGAGGTAAAAATGATTAAAAGTTGGAGGAAAGTTGTCAGCTAGCATAAAACAATTTGGGAAGATATTAGGAAAGTGACTTCTAGGTTAGTGGTCTAGACCATCAAAGTGCAAATAACTGAAGGGCATGTTGAATCAACAAACAGCAAGTCATGGGGGTAGCTGAGTTGGTGCGTGCTCAACTTCTGCCCCACAGAGTGTGTTGGGGAAGGGTCAGGTGGTTGATGGGGAAAATTAAATGGAAAATTAAATTAACATTGAAAGATTAAAAGATCTGCAGACCCAGGCCGTGGTTGCAGGTGAGAAGAATCAAGCACAGCCCTGAATGTGGGCTGCAGAGGGGTCAGGAGGGACCCTGTTGGCTGTGATTAACTGGGAGGAGGGCAGAGAGGAGAGCTAATACTTGTAGTTGCCTGAGACTATACTTCAGGAAATTATTAAGGAAAAGTGCTCAGAAATTTTAAAACTAGAGGAAAAAATAGCAACTAAAATTTAAATTCACCACCTGAAAGCAATCTCAAAAATGATATTTTGATATCTCAAAGTAATATTGTAGCAAAGTTTCAAAGGTCAAAGAAAAACTGTTACAGGTTATTAGAAAGAAAATACTATGTAGCTATAGTCTGGGTAACACAAGATTTAAAAATCTACATTAAAAGACCAAAGGGTATAGGATAAGATATTATGAAGAGCAAAGGAGCTGGGTTTGCAACCAGGAATATCCCAACCAGTAAAATAAAAAGAATGTCTACTGGGGGGGGAAATGGATATTTGAAGGATTAAAGAACTTTGGGGTGTTTTTTTGTAAGGCAATGGGGTTAAGTGACTCACCTAAGGTCACATACTAAGTAAATATTAAGTTTCTAAGGCTGGATTTGAACTCAGGTCTTCCTGACTCCAGGGATACTATCTAATGCATGATCTATTGTGCCTCCTTTCAGGTATTTTTGAGAAAAAGAATAGAACTAAATCATAAGAAGGTAAGCATGAAAGATATTGTAAAGGATTTAATAATTTTAATAATTTAACAAATTTACTTCTGATAGGGGAAATGTTATTGTAACTTCTAAGAATGTTATCCGGGTGGCTAGGTGGCAGTGGATAGAGCACTGGCCCTGGAGTTAGGAGTACCTGAGTTCAAATCCGACCTCAGACACTTAATAATTACTTAGCTGTGTGGCCTTGGGCAATCCACTTAACCCCATTGCCTTGCAAAAAAAAAACTAAAAAACTAAAAAAAAAAGAATGTTATCATTACTAGGGTGATTTGGAAGAGTATACATAGATAGAAGGTTTGGGATTAAGTTGATAATGATGGATTGAGTATAAAAAATTAGATAGGAGAGGAGCAAATTAAATTAGACAAAAGAGGTAGACAGAACTGTTATAGTAGAAGGGAGGAAGTGCTGAAGGATGGGTGGTATGAAAAATTTATTCTCATTGGAACTGAGTTAAAGAAAGAATAAACTAGATTATAAAAGTCTTCTTAATTTATAGAAAATTAAGAGGACAAGGGGATAGGATAAGGGAAAGTCTTTGGGTGTGCTGATTTTGGAAGCAGTGGTCAGAAATAAATTAGACTTCTGAAGAGGGATTGGGTAAAAAAAGATGGCAAAACAGTGGGGGGAAATAGGATAGAGTGAAATATACAGCTAGTATTTATAGCTTTGAGTGCAAATAGGATAGACTTATCCATAAAATGGAAGTGGATGGAAGGATGGCTCAAAAATCAAAACCCAATAAAATGTTGTTTATAAGAAACACATTTAAAAATCAGAGACATGCATAGAGTAAAAATAAAGGACTAGAGTAAAATTCAAGATGGTTCAGCTGATGTACAAGAAACCAAGGTAGCATTCAGGATCTCAGATGAAATTGAATAAAAATAGATTTAATTAAAAGAGATAAACAGGAAAACTACATAATGTTAAAAGGTACCATAGATAATGAAGTATTATCAGTACTAAACATATATATATATGCAGATCTTATAGCATTTGATGTATATATATACATCAAATGCTATAAGATCTGCATCTATAAAGGAAAATGGTAAATGAATTATAGCTGAAAATAAATAGTAAAAATATAATGGGGGCCTTTAACCTCCCCCTCTCAGCTATATCAAACCAAAAGTAGAAGAGAGAATTCAAGAAGATGAATAGAATCTTAGATAATATAGATATGAAAGTCATCTGGAGAAAATTGAATGAGTAATAAAAAGGAATATGCCTATTTCTCAGTGATATATATTACAGTTTTACAAAAATTGATCAAACACAAAAAAGCAGAAATATTAAATGCATTCTTTTAAAATCATGATGTAATAAAAATATCATTTTTAAAAAGACCATGGAAATATAACCTAATCTAAAATAATGAGGTGAAAGAACAAGACATAGAATATAGAGTAGCAAATGCTTATAGTAACTTTGTATTTGAGAAATGTAAAGATTTAAGCTTGTGGGATAAGAATTCGCTATTTGGTAAAAATTGTTGAGAAAAATGGAAAACAATGTGGCAGAAATAGGTATAGATAATCACCTTTTACTAAGATAAGGTCAAAATGGATATATGATTTAGTTAAAAAAAGGGAAATATCAAAGTAAAATAGAAGAAAATGGAATATATTACCTATCAGATTTATGGATAGTAGAAAAATTTGTGAACAAGAGATAGAGAACATTATGGATATAAAATGTTTTTGATTACATTAAATTAAAAAGTTTTTGTACAGATAAAACCAATTTCACCTATACTGGAAGGAAAGTAGGGAAATGGGAGAAAATTTTATAGACAATTTCTCAGCTAAAGTTCTCCTATTTCAAATATATAGAAAATTAATCAAATTTGTAAAAATATAAGTCATTTCCCAAAAATTAAATGCCAAAAAGATATGAACAAGTAGTTTTTGGAAGAAGACATAAAAACCATATATAGTCATTTGAAAAAAAGACTTCAAATCATTATTATTTAGGAGAAGTGAAAATAAAAGCAGTTTTGAAGTGCCATCTCATATCTGTCAGACTGGCTAAAATAATAGGGGAAAATGACAAATGTTGAAGGGAATGTGGAAAAATTTGGACACTGTTGGTGATTTGATCCAACCATTTTGGAGAGTAATCTGGAATTGTGCCCCAAGAGTTTTAAACTATGCACATCCTTTGACCCAGCAAAACCACTCTTAGGTCTATTTCCCCAAGGTGATCAGGGAAAAAGGAAAAGAACTTATAAGTTCTAAATATTCATAACAGTTCTCTTTGTGGAGCCAAAGAACTAGAAATTGAGGAGATGTTCATGAATTGGGGGATGACTGAACAAGTTGTGGTATATGATTAGGGTTGGGATACCACTGGGCTAAAGAAATGAGCAAAAAAATGGTAAGTGTTGCATGAAATGATAAAGAGTGAAACAAGTGGAACCAAGAGATCATTGTGTACAGTAACAGTGATACTGTTCAAAGAATAACTGGGAATACTCAATAGCTATTTGGGTAATATAAATGTTCAAATATTCCACAAAAGACCTATGAAAGAAGATGTTATGCACCTCCAGAGAAAGAACTGATATATGGAAATATGCATTGAATGGTTTCACTCAGATATATGTGTCAGATTTTGACTTTCTCTATCATGGAGTCATGAGGGAAGGAGGGTGACAACTCAGAACTCAAAATATATCAAGAAAATGAAAAAGAAAGAATATAAAAATCACTATAGCAATGTATAATTTGCATTCTCCAGGAAAAGTATGATGCATGGTTAGACAGTGGTAAGAAGTAAGCATATCCTTTAGACATCATAGGTAGTGTTAAATAAGCTACAAATTAGATTTTATTAAAGAATCAGTGGGGTCTTTCAGATCATCTGTTGAGTATCAGAAGGGAAGGTGTTTAATTAGAAGACTGAGGAGAAAGTTTAGAATAGTTATTAAAATCACTCAAATGAAAATAAAAGAGCCCAAAAGTCCAGAAAATTTTGATTGTTTTAATAGCAGCTTCCCAGAAAGTTGGACTGAGGTTTTTAGCTGGCTAATCCAAATATCAACTAAATATGTCAAATTCCATCTTCCAAGGATGAGATATTTCAGAATTGGACTGATGAAAATGTGTTTATCTCAGTTTGGGGAAGCAAATCTAATACCATTGATTTTGGAGTTATAAAGCCTTTGTGCTGTAGTTGAAAGGGATGTCAGAAATCATCTAATGTATGTATTCTCTAGTAGATAATATCAGTTCATTTGAATTCTCAAAAAAAGGCCGACATTTCCAGCTAGACAATTGCTAAGTTAGTAAATATATCCTTGCAGACATCACAAGAAGGTTCATATAAACCACAAACCAGACATTATTATATGAATCAGCAGGTCCTTCAATAGATTTTCTGTTGAAAACAAGGTGGAGTGTTTAATTAGAGGTTTGAGGAATAAGTTGGAATAGTTAATTATTCTAAATGACACAATGGTAAGATGGACCAGGAGTTGTATAGACAGGTTCAAATTTAGCCTCAGATACTTTCTAGCTGTGTACCCTTGGTTTGCCTCAATTGTCTCATCTGTAAAATGGGGATAATCATAATGATAATGATAACCTACTTCTCAGGGTTATTGTAAGGCTCAAACAGGATAATATTTGTAAAATGCTTCAGTAAACTTAAAATAATATACAAATGCCAGCTATTCTTATCATCATCCTCATCATTTTACAGAAGAAAACTCTGAGGATTGGACCTATAGAAGTGTCAGAGGCAGGTTTCAAACCCAGATCCCTCTGATGCCAGAGGCAGTGTACCATGCTAGATAGATAATGGTCAAATTGTTACGAAACCATGCTCTGTGGCTCTAGCCTAATAGAATCATGAAAGTGTGTTAGATATACTTATTATGCAGAGTGAACAGGAGTCAGGAAAACCTGAGTTCAGTCTCCTAACTCAGACAGTTATTAGTTGTGTGACCTTGGGCAAGTCACTTAATTTGTTTCCTCAATTATAAAAAGAAAATCATAAATAATTTACAAGGTGTACATAAGTTTGTGAAAAATTTGTTTGCCGTAGAGACTAGTACCTTTAGTTGTCAATAAATAAGTGTTTTTTGCTTTCCTCTACTCTTCAGATCATTAAGGCTGTGATTTTCCCAGGATCACACAAGTATTAAGGGCCAGAGACAGGATTTGAACCCAGGAGTTTTTCCACACTGATTTCCCAAGAGAGCAAATAGGAATGATAAAAATCATTGTATCCATCCTCCTTTTACAGATGAGTAAATTAAGACCCAAAGAAGAAAGTTCTCTGTTAGTAAGTACCAGAACTGGGATTCAAACCCAAGGTTTCTGACTACAAGTGCCCCTCCCATTATGCCTCATTTATTTATTTCTCTCAGCAAGGATACAAATGAGATATTCTTTTATTCTTTAGTACTTGTTATAAATTTGTTTGGTTCCCCCCTTTTTTCTGTAAGAGAGAAAATAGAAAAATCTTGATTATTTCTGAAACAAATCTAATGTGAGGAGATTAAAAAACCAAAGCACTTTCACTATAACAATTACTTGATTTTCAAGAGTCTCAAAGAATTCTATATAGATGGAGGACTTACTGCTGAGATACTCAAGGCTGCTAGCCCCCCAGGGAGTAGAATGCTGCCTTACCTGCTGGGCTTCTCAACCATGAGAAAACAACATCACCTTATTACTCCCACTGTCTCTTCCCACACTCACTTTCATTATAACAGTGAAACATATTCAGGAGAAAAGAAGGCATTCTTTGAATAAATAGCAAGCCATTACAGAAAGAAAAATGAAATAGCCTTTTACTTCTTAGTTCTAGTCATTTCACATTGAGCACTCTAAATCCAAAATCAAAGGAAGTCAGTCAAAGTTGGAAATCTGTTTTTATTTCTACAAAAATAACAATCCTGATGGGTGACATATAACACTTGAACAGAATGTCAACATAAAGAAATCTTTAAAGACTGAACTGAACACTGGATGCTTTCTGTTCAGTTTTTGATTTAACCATCAAAAGGATCTCATTAAAAGTACATTCCAGTCTCATGGTTGAATTAATTTTCACAAGACTTGTTATAGTTACTTAAAAGATGTAATTTAGAATGACTTGGTTTGTAGTTATTCTTGATTTTTTTTATTGCTGTTCCATATTGCTTTCATGCAGATAGGTGGTGCAGTGGTTAGAGTACCCGGACTGGAGTCAGGAATTTTCTGAGTTCAAACCTAGCCTCAACTGTTTCATATACAAATAATGGAAAAATGGGATTTTTTTTTAGTTAAGAGAACTTGAAATTTTTAAGTGGTTTAATATAATAATAGCTAAGATATAGATATATATATATAATTAAAATTAAATTAAAATTAAAATTAAAAATTAAATAAAAATACTTACATAGAATATATATGTGTGTATATATATATATATATATATATATTTATATATAAAGTTTCAAGGTTTGCAAATGCTTTATGGGAAGAGCTAGGTGGTATAGTGCCAGGCCTGAAGTCAAAAAGATTTATCTTCCTGAGTTCAGATCTGGCCTCAGACACTTGCAGTTGTATAACCTTGGGCAAGTCACTGAAACCTGTTAGCCTCAGTTTTCTCCTCTGCAAAATGAGCTAGAGAAGGAAATAGCAGAATGGTAGCTTTGTCAAGAAAACCCCAAATGGGATTACAAAGAGTTGGACAAAGAGGTGGCTGAACAGCAACAAAAAGTTCACCACCTCTTGGAAATGATTATCCTCTACTTTAATTTTGTTATTTTGTTTACTTTCTTTTTTTATTTCTTAAAGATTTTATTTATTTTGAGTTTTACAATTTTTCACCTAATCTTACTTCCCTCCCTTGTTATTTTGTTTTCAAGGAGAATGGAGTATTTCCTTTCAAAGAATTAAACATAAAAGCAAGCATTTAAAAAAATTTCCTTATTCTACTAGTACACAGAAAGTCAAGTATTTTTCACTCAAGAAAGTCATAAATTCTCTCATATTCTGTAGCACTGATTCTCTTCAACTCTCAGCTAAGTTCACTTGCTGTTTGGGAATGTGACTGAAAGCTTAAGCTCCAAGAGCAAGTTGATATGAGTTACTGCAAATGTTGCATAACTAAGCACTTAACACAGTACACAGTAGGTGCTTAATAAGTGCTTGTTGATTGAATGACTAAACTAGGCATTTTGTGACTTCTCAGGAGAGTGCACTTCAGATTATCTATTATCTATATGGAGGAAGAAGGGATTTAAGAGCATATCCCACAGATGGTTGATTTCCTTTTGCTTTTTTACTCATTTTCCTAGCCTACTTCTTTACTTTGAACCTTATGCTACAGTTGCGTTCTAACCACCTCTGAAGGTAGGGAATGGCAGAATTGAACTTCTAACTTTTATGTTTTTCCACTACTTTCACAGTTCAGTTTCGGGACTTGTAGCTTTTTGACATTTTTCTGGGATCTAGGGGGCAGCTAGGTGGCCCAGTGGATAGAGCACCAACCCTGGAATCAGGAGTACCCGAGTTCAAATCAGGCCTCAGACACGTAATAATTGCCTAGCTGTGTGGCCTTGGGCAAGCCACTTAACCCCATTTGCCTTGCAAAAAAACTAAAAAAAATAATGCATTTTTCTGGGATCTGGGAAGAGATCTGGTCACTGTCTTCTTAGTCTGTGTATTACTTCTTAGGTAGGTCCCTTGTGACCTTGATCACTCCTTACCCAGTCCTGGGTAGTAGATGACAGAGTTGCTATATGTACCCATTCATATTCCTGGTACAGGAGTCCTCTAGGATTGCTTTTTGCCAAGATCTTCAACTTCCTTATTATCCTGGTCACAACTGCCACCCTAGTATTGCTTCTGCTGCTGCACTGCTCTTGGACAACTCCTTTCTCACCCCAGCATCCTCAGACGTCTCAATCTTCCTAAGCTACCCTGGCTGGAAAAATGCCTAACTGTGACTTTTTCTTAGCTTTCTTGCCCAGAATTTGATTTTCTAAGTCATTGTGGAAGAGTTTTTTTTTGGGGGGGGCAGAAACTGAAGTTGTTAAATCGCACACCATTATCTTGACTCTGCCTCAGCAGTGGCCACTGATGATATTTGACCCCTAGATAAATTTAAACAAATAAGTGTGTCAAATAACATAACTTATAAGACCAATCTGTCTCTCACAGCAGGAAGAATTGGGAATGCCTATTCAATGATCATCATTTTTATCCTGCCTCAATCAATATTCTTTAGCTATCCGGACCTTCAATGTCATTACCTGCATAGCAACCATTTCTTTAATCTCTTCTACTAGTGCATTTGTCTTGGTAAACATCTCTTCAGTTATTGCTGTTGTGGTTCAGTTGTTTCAGTTGTGTCTGATTCTTCTTGACTCTATTTGGAGTGTTCTTGGCTAAGATCCTGGAATGACTTGTTATTTCCTTCTCCAGCTCATTTTTACAAATGGAAAACTGAGGTGAACAGGGTTAGGCAACTTGCCCAGAGATCTGATGAGTCTTCCTGAGGTCAAGCTTCTAACTCTTTCTGCTTCATCATCTAGATGTCCACGTCACCAACTACCATCATTATTTTTGACCTAGCACTAAGTAGCTACAGTTCTAACACTTTATCCTGATCTTGAAGTCTTCTCTGGTTTCTACAAAAATGACTAAAAAGCCATAATATGTTAGAGTTTGTATAAATGGGTTTCATTCTCAAGGAATTTGTTTGCTGAGCTTGAGCATTCTGGTTGAATGGGGCAATGGAACGTTTTCATTTTAAAAGATGGAGTAGAGTAATTGACACTCCTACTTTTAACTTTGGTCACGTTGATTTATTCCTAAATAGTAAAAAACTGCTGCTCTATAAATTTTCCTTATAATTAATAACATTGTACTTTAAATCCAGTCATCATTTTTCTACTGAGTCTTGAGGAAATAGATATTATCCTCAGATGGAAAACATTTTAAATCTTGCCTATGTAACCAGAACTTTAAATGCTAGTGGGAAAAGCAATTAAAAACAATTTGAAATCTGGCTGTGTCACTTTATATCTAGCATAGATAAAAAACTCATTACGTGTCAATTTTGTTGAAACTATTTATTTCAATTCTTGGAGACATTTGTATTTCCATGAAAGACTTGTCAGAAAAAATAAGGAAAAATGTCTCCCTAAAGTCTCCAAGGAATTGTCATTCTTTTAAAGTCATTTATTGGATTTTATATTGTATAGGAAAAGGAATGAAGACTAAGTCAGTGGTGCATTTCATCCAGAGAATACTTGCTAACATTTATATACTGCTCTCAGTTTCCCAAAACACCAAGTCTTTTTCTATGAATTAGTCCAAGGGATCTGCCTTTAGATTCAGGGCTCTGATGGATTGCATTTTTCATTATAGTGACATGGTCCCTGTGGCCCCTGAGTTGGCTCACCTCTTTGACTTCATAGATCTGCTGTAATTGAATGTTCCTTATCCAGATAACTGCTAGCTGTCATCCTGAAAGCTCTTACCACCTCCCCCCTTCCCCTTTCTCACCCCCTCAATCCCTCCTCCCCAACCATCCCCTCCCCAGCCCAAGCCCCTTCTCTCAGGCTTCCTCTGATCAGGTGTAAATGATAGAATCCTTTCATTAGTCCTTGAACTAGTTTCTGTCATTAGTGTATTTGTATTGTGTGAAGAATTAGGACCACGACTCCCTTTCTGTGGGGGATTAGGAATGTGGACTTGGATATAAAGAAGTCAGATTCAGACCCAGTGAAAATTTCTTGGGGCCTGAGCTCTCCTGCCTGGTGAATGAGCCATTTGACTCACTATAGCTAGCTAGCATGCTGCAGCTGTGACCAAATTCCATTCCAACTACCTTCTTGCCATTTCGTCCTGAACTTCACTTGTATTGACACTCCCATTCCTTTCCCCACTTTAAAGATTTGAAGTCATTGCTATTGGAAAAGTTCTGACAGAAAGCTTCCTTATGGCTCCAAGTCACCATCCCAGTGACTTTCCAGATTAAAGAACCCTTCCCCGAACACTACTCCATTATGTATAATATATCTTCCCTATTGAAACATAAACTCTTTGAGGGCAAGGATTGGCTTGGGTTTGTATTTATATCTACAGGTCTTTGCATATAGTTTTTTAGTTTCTTAGTTTTAGACAATAGGTGTTATGATTTGTTCAGGGTCATATAGCTAGTATGTCTCTGAGGTCACATTTGAACTCAGGTCCTTCTGATTGATATGCTATCTTCTGCACCACCTAGCTTCCCCTCAAAGGTTTTTTAAATATATATATATATATACATATATATATATGTATATATATATATATATTTTAAAAGTTTTGTTGTTGCTGTGTTTGTGTTTCTCTATTTAAATTATAAACATTTACAGATTATCCTTACTCAGTGAGTGGTCTCTTGTAATAAAGTAAAACAGTTAACTAAAATTAATAAACACATTGACTTTATGTGAAAGTAATGCAACCTGTCGCATCTGTAGCAACTTCTCTCATCTCTCTATTTTAAAAAATAAAAGAACAGAAACCTGTTTTTTAACCACCTCAACCCTACCGCTCTTAAATTCATTCATTCATTCCATGTACTCCTGTCTCCCAGAAGTCCATTTGTTGATGACCCTTCACTCTCTTTGTCAATTGTCTCCATGAGCTCCTTCTGACCCTACAACCCCCTAGATGACAACCTTGAAGAATCAGATGACATATCTCCATACCCATAGTTCCCTCTACAGTGGCAGATACAGATATCTTTCGTCAGATAGCATCAGAACACAAATTATAGTTCATCTTCTCTAATAGAAAGACAGAGAGAAAGAGAGAAATAGAAAGAGACTGAGACAGACAAAATCAGAAATAGGTGTAAATTCATTCCCTGTCTCCCAGAAGTCCATTGGTTGATGACCCTTCACTCTCTTTATCAATAGAATTTGATTCTCCAAGAGCTCCTTCTGACCCTGCAATCTCCTAGATGACAACCTTGATAAGTCAGATGTAGGGGTAAATTTTGTTGGTGCTATTTATTTCATTTCTTGGGGACACTTCAATTCACTCTCTAATTAGCTTTCCCAAGCTACAAATTCTCAGATTAGCTGGCTTCTTTATTCAAGAGTTAACCTTATAGTCTGCACAGCTTCTCTGTTACTCTATTTTCTTATTCTGTCTGTCTGTCTGTCTGTCTGTCTGTCTCTCTCTCTCTCTCGTCTCTGTTTTTCAGTGTCTCTCTTTGTCTTCCTGTTAGAGTAGATGAACTACAATGTTCATCTGCAATGGCTCAGTTTGAGAAAAATATATGTATCTGCCATGTAGTGTCTTTAGAGGGAAGTATGGGGATGGAGATGTGTCATCTGACTCATCAAACTCCTCATGCTCTAGGGATGGCCTCATCAGCAAACCCACAGGAGTCTGGCTTCATTCTGCTGTACTCAAAAGATGAGTGACTAATAGCACTGCATCATTCATCTCAACATCAGGGACTAGATGCCACCCGTTGCCACTGACAGAATAACTTAAACTAAATATATATGGGATAAAATCTGACTTGGGCAAAATGCTCAGTAAGACAAGGATGAAAATGACACAACCGCAGTATCTCCCTCCCATGAATGGCAGGTTTAGCTATGTATCACTGGCCTCTGCTGATGGAGCTTTAGTATGTAACAGTCTCTATTTCACTGGACTTGACCTCATACTAATGTGTTTGTAATGAAGCTCCTACTGTGAATATGAAGGCAGAATTTGAAAAAAATAACTACAGTGACTGCTGGTGGGTCAGCACTGATTCAAAGGGCAGGTTTGAAAGCATTTGCTGTCTTTGGGTTTCCATTTTAAAAGAAAGCAGCCCAGTGATTTGTGAATCTTGTCAAGTATAATCTACACAGACGAGTAGAACTATAGGCCCACAAGCTACACCCCCCCAAAATCCCCAGTGAAGTCAGTATCAGATTGGAATATAATCGTATAATCGGGAAATGTTTAACAAAAGAAACAAAAAATACATGTTGGTCAGTCATGTTTCATTCTTACTGACCCCATTTGGGATTTTCTTGGCAGACATACTGGAGTGGTTTGTCATTTCCTTTTCCAGTTTACTTTATAGATAAGGAAACTGAAGCAAACAGTTTAAGTGACTTGTTTAGGATCACACAACTAGGAAGTGTCTGAGGCTAAAGATGAGTTTTCTGACTTTGGACCCAGGTCACCAGCTCCAAATATAATATAGATAATGTTAATTTATTGTTTTCTATGTTAATATGGGGTGGTGAGGAATTTGTTTCTATTGTTCCTATTTTGTTTGTATCTAATATAATTAATATAAAATGTAATAATAATAATAATAATAATAATAATAATAATAATAATAATAATAAATTGTTTCCATTTGAGTTTGATACCATTGACCTAGAAGATACATCTTAAATGATTTGTTTAGTATCACATACCTAATATATGCCAGAGACAGGATTTGAACTGAGGTCTTCCTGACTTGAGGACCAATTTTCTGTCTACCACACCAGAATGTCTCTTATGGAAAATTAATGTGATTAACAAAAGTTTTAAAAATCACCATTGATTAATTTAACAAAATTCATTGCAACAAACAGATTTGTCTTTTTTTGTGTTTCTAATGGTTAATACAGTGTTTGTGGATTGACATTTATTAAATGGCTAATACAGTTATAGGACTGGTTTTAAAGATACAAAGACAGAAATTAACTCCTGTCCTGAAGGAACTTATATTCTCCTCAAAGCAAACAACAGAAACATGGATAAGTAAATACAAGAAAATTGGTGAGAGGCTCCCACACTCCAGTCTGGATAGAGGGGCAAGGATCAGAGAAGGCTTTGCATTAAAAGATGGCACTGGGGTCCTCTGGAAGGTAATCTAGTTGAAGAAAGCAAATTAGGACATTAGCAGAGAATATAGTGAAATCCCCCCCCCCACCCCCCCCCGCCCATGGGTCAAATACTTGACTGTCCAAGCTACACCACTTGGATTTCTTAAAGAAGAGGATAGGTAATAAGCAATTATTAAACTCCTACTGTATGCTTGGCATTGTGCTAAGGGCTTTACAAATACTAGCTCATTTGATTCCCTCAACAACCCTATTATTGTCCACATTTCATATTTGAGGAACTGAAGGTAGATGAAGTTAAGTGACTTGTCCAGAACTTGGAAGTGTCTCAGGCTGAATCTGACCTGAGGTCTTACTGAAACCAGGCCCAGTGCTCTATCTAGTCTGTCTGTCTTAGATTTTTTTTTAGGTTTTTGCAAGGCAAATGGGGTTAAGTGGCTTGCCCAAGGCCACATGGCTAGGTAATTATTAAGTGTCTGAGGCTGGATTTGCACCCAGGTACTCCTGACCCCAGGGCCGGTCCT